>NW_028258063.1:20000-22500 GCF_057944985.1 Cucurbita pepo subsp. pepo | reverse complement strand
CCTACAACAATTCATCACAACTAACATCCGTGGAAAGTAAGAACGTGTATAAAGCCTTGGACTATAAAAATATCATCAAACCCAATACCCGTGAAAAGTGAATGTTCATTTTCAATGCTTGTATTGTTGTGAATGTGGAGTGGTCGGTTTGTTGTAATTTTTTTCCTGGGAGCTAAGCAACATGAAAGAATGATTCCCACAAAATTTCAGAATTTTTTGACCACTCTAGCTATTTTTTCTAATTTCTTATTATTTAATATTTAAAAATTCATTTAAAAAAATTGGTTGGTTGAAAAACTATGAAACTTGATTTCTAGATCCATTAGAATGTCCAATTCATGAATCAATTGAGTTCATGGAAAAAAACATTCTAAAACTTGAGATATTTGACCGTATGACCGCTCAGAAAAATCGTATCTAGGCCTGACAGACCAAAAATGCCTCAAAATGTACTATATAGGGGGGTGACTAGTCTGCATGGGCTGGGCACGGGGCTACCCCCTATATCTTCCGCCACCCCCACGCCCCAAGCACTATGCGCCGCACATGGGCATATGCTTGGGGCGTCGGGGTGGTGGTCGGAGGTCGAGGGCGGTTGACGGCGGTGGTGCGGTGGCGGAACGCACACGGTGGGCAGTGTCGGAACGTTCCCGCGCGCTCGCCAGCCCCGCCCTGCCCCACCCGCGTGCGCCCCGCCCGCTTGCCCCTGCGCGCTCGCCCTCATGCTCCAGCGCGCGCGCGCCCCCGTCCCGCCCCGCCAGCATGGTCCAGCGCGCGCGCGCCCCCCGCCCCGCCCCGCCCGCGTACTCCCGCGCGCGCGCCCCCCGCCCCGCCCCGCCCGCGTTCTCCCGCGCGCGCCCCCCGCCCCGCCCCGCCCGCGTGCTCCCTTGCGCGCGCCCCCCGCCCCGCCCCGCCCGCGTTCTCCCGCGCGCGCCCCCCGCCCCGCCCCGCCCCGCCCGCGTGCTCCCTTGCGCGCGCCCCCCGCCCCGCCCCGCCCGCGTTCTCCCGCGCGCGCCCCCCGCCCCGCCCCGCCCGCGTACTCCCGCGCGCGCGCCCCCCGCCCCGCCCCGCCCGCGTGCTCCCGCGCGCGCGCCCCCCGCCCCGCCCCGCCCGCGTGCTCCCGCGCGCGCGCCCGCCCCGCCCCGCCCCGCCCGCGTTCTCCCGCGCGCGCGCCCCCCGCCCCGCCCGCGCGTTCTCCCCATCCATCACCCATTAATTGTGGAAGTACATGTGGAGTGGTCAGTTTGTTGTAAAAAAATTTTTGGGAGCTAAGAAACATGAAAGAATGATTCCCACAAAATTTCAGAATTTTTTGACCACTCTAGCTATTTTTTCTAATTTCTTATTATTTAATATTTAAAAATTCATTAAAAAAATTTGGTTGGTTGAAAAACTATGAAACTTGATTTCTAGATCCATTAGAATGTCCAATTCATGAATCAATTGAGTTCATGGAAAAAAATATTCTAAAACTTGAGATATTTGGCCGTATGACCGCTCAGAAAAATCGTATCTAGGCCTGGCAGACCAAAAATGCCTCAAAATGTACTATATAGGGGGGTGACTAGTCTGCATGGGCTGGGCACGGGGGTACCCCTATATCTTCTGCTACCCCCATGCCCCAAGCACTATGCGCCGCACATGGGCATATGCTTGGGGCGTGGGGGTGGTGGACGGCGGACGTGGGCGGTTGACGGTGGACGGTGGACGTGGGCGGTTGACGGCGGCCGTGCGGTGGCGAAACTTGCATGGTGAGGCAGTGTTGGGTGCGCCTTTGGGCGTGCGACATGAGCCTTGTTGAGAATGGAATGTTGCGATGTTGCCTTCTAACTTGGGCTGGCTTGAGGATGGTTGATGGCTGGTACGATGATGAAACATGCAAGGTGGGGTGGAGTTGGGTGCCTTCGGGCGTGCGACATGAACCTCGTTGAGTGTGTGACGTTGTGGTGATGCTTGGCCAGCCTTGGGCCAACCCTATGTTTTGAAGGTGTGTGGTGCCAGAACATGTTCGATTGGTTGGAATCGGGTGCCTTTGGGCGTGCGACATGAGCCTTGTTGATCACGGAATGTTGCGATGTTGCCTTCTAACTGGGAATCTCTAGTGTGAGGATTGTGGATGGCTGCTGGTACGATGACGAAACATGCAAGGTGGGGTGGAGCCGGGTGCCTTCGGGCGTGCGGCATGAACCTCGTTGAGTGTGGGACGTTGTTGTGGTATGCCTCCCTTCCTTGGGCTAGCCCTATGTTTTGAAGGCTGCGTGGTGGCGGAACATGCTTGGTGGGGTGGTGTCAAATGACTTTGGGCATGCGACATGAGACTTGTTGAGCATGGAATGTGACCTTCTAACTTGGGCTGACTTGAGAATTGTTGATGGCTGGTACGACGACAAAACATGCAAGGTGGGGTGGAGTTGGGTGCCTTTGGGCGTCCAACATGAACCTCGTTGAGCATGTGACGTTGTAGTGACGCCATTGGGCCAACCTTGGGCCAGCCCTATGT
>NW_028258063.1:10000-12500 GCF_057944985.1 Cucurbita pepo subsp. pepo | reverse complement strand
TCCGTGGAAAGTAAGAACGTGTATAAAGCCTTGGACTATAAAAATATCATCAAACCCAATACCCGTGAAAAGTGAATGTTCATTTTCAATGCTTGTATTGTTGTGAATGTGGAGTGGTCGGTTTGTTGTAATTTTTTTCCTGGGAGCTAAGCAACATGAAAGAATGATTCCCACAAAATTTCAGAATTTTTTGACCACTCTAGCTATTTTTTCTAATTTCTTATTATTTAATATTTAAAAATTCATTTAAAAAAATTGGTTGGTTGAAAAACTATGAAACTTGATTTCTAGATCCATTAGAATGTCCAATTCATGAATCAATTGAGTTCATGGAAAAAAACATTCTAAAACTTGAGATATTTGACCGTATGACCGCTCAGAAAAATCGTATCTAGGCCTGACAGACCAAAAATGCCTCAAAATGTACTATATAGGGGGGTGACTAGTCTGCATGGGCTGGGCACGGGGCTACCCCCTATATCTTCCGCCACCCCCACGCCCCAAGCACTATGCGCCGCACATGGGCATATGCTTGGGGCGTCGGGGTGGTGGTCGGAGGTCGAGGGCGGTTGACGGCGGTGGTGCGGTGGCGGAACGCACACGGTGGGCAGTGTCGGAACGTTCCCGCACGCTCGCCAGCCCCGCCCTGCCCCACCCGCGTGCGCCCCGCCCGCTTGCCCCCGCGCGCTCGCCCTCATGCTCCAGCGCGCGCGCGCCCCCGTCCCGCCCCGCCAGCATGGTCCAGCGCGCGCGCGCCCCCCGCCCCGCCCCGCCCGCGTACTCCCGCGCGCGCGCCCCCCGCCCCGCCCCGCCCGCGTTCTCCCGCGCGCGCCCCCCGCCCCGCCCCGCCCCGCCCGCGTGCTCCCTTGCGCGCGCCCCCCGCCCCGCCCCGCCCGCGTTCTCCCGCGCGCGCCCCCCGCCCCGCCCCGCCCGCGTGCTCCCTTGCGCGCGCCCCCCGCCCCGCCCCGCCCCGCCCGCGTGCTCCCTTGCGCGCGCCCCCCGCCCCGCCCCGCCCGCGTTCTCCCGCGCGCGCCCCCCGCCCCGCCCCGCCCGCGTGCTCCCTTGCGCGCGCCCCCCGCCCCGCCCCGCCCGCGTTCTCCCGCGCGCGCCCCCCGCCCCGCCCCGCCCCGCCCGCGTACTCCCGCGCGCGCGCCCCCCGCCCCGCCCCGCCCGCGTTCTCCCGCGCGCGCCCCCCGCCCCGCCCCGCCCGCGTGCTCCCTTGCGCGCGCCCCCCGCCCCGCCCCGCCCGCGTTCTCCCGCGCGCGCCCCCCGCCCCGCCCCGCCCCGCCCGCGTGCTCCCTTGCGCGCGCCCCCCGCCCCGCCCCGCCCGCGTTCTCCCGCGCGCGCCCCCCGCCCCGCCCCGCCCGCGTACTCCCGCGCGCGCGCCCCCCGCCCCGCCCCGCCCGCGTGCTCCCGCGCGCGCGCCCCCCGCCCCGCCCCGCCCGCGTGCTCCCGCGCGCGCGCCCGCCCCGCCCCGCCCCGCCCGCGTTCTCCCGCGCGCGCGCCCCCCGCCCCGCCCGCGCGTTCTCCCCATCCATCACCCATTAATTGTGGAAGTACATGTGGAGTGGTCAGTTTGTTGTAAAAAAATTTTTGGGAGCTAAGAAACATGAAAGAATGATTCCCACAAAATTTCAGAATTTTTTGACCACTCTAGCTATTTTTTCTAATTTCTTATTATTTAATATTTAAAAATTCATTAAAAAAATTTGGTTGGTTGAAAAACTATGAAACTTGATTTCTAGATCCATTAGAATGTCCAATTCATGAATCAATTGAGTTCATGGAAAAAAATATTCTAAAACTTGAGATATTTGGCCGTATGACCGCTCAGAAAAATCGTATCTAGGCCTGGCAGACCAAAAATGCCTCAAAATGTACTATATAGGGGGGTGACTAGTCTGCATGGGCTGGGCACGGGGGTACCCCTATATCTTCTGCTACCCCCATGCCCCAAGCACTATGCGCCGCACATGGGCATATGCTTGGGGCGTGGGGGTGGTGGACGGCGGACGTGGGCGGTTGACGGTGGACGGTGGACGTGGGCGGTTGACGGCGGCCGTGCGGTGGCGAAACTTGCATGGTGAGGCAGTGTTGGGTGCGCCTTTGGGCGTGCGACATGAGCCTTGTTGAGAATGGAATGTTGCGATGTTGCCTTCTAACTTGGGCTGGCTTGAGGATGGTTGATGGCTGGTACGATGATGAAACATGCAAGGTGGGGTGGAGTTGGGTGCCTTCGGGCGTGCGACATGAACCTCGTTGAGTGTGTGACGTTGTGGTGATGCTTGGCCAGCCTTGGGCCAACCCTATGTTTTGAAGGTGTGTGGTGCCAGAACATGTTCGATTGGTTGGAATCGGGTGCCTTTGGGCGTGCGACATGAGCCTTGTTGATCACGGAATGTTGCGATGTTGCCTTCTAACTGGGAATCTCTAGTGTGAGGATTGTGGATGGCTGCTGGTACGATGACGAAACATGCAAGGTGGGGTGGAGCCGGGTGCC
>NW_028258061.1:27500-30000 GCF_057944985.1 Cucurbita pepo subsp. pepo | reverse complement strand
CAACGCCCCTCTCACCCTTGCGCGCACATCATGCCCCCCAACACCAACCCAACGCAAGCACAAGTACAAGTCCATGTTCACTCTTGCCTACATGCCCACAACAAAGGGGCACGCGTGCTAGCCACAAAACCCTGAGAGGTTAACCTCTATGAAAAATCAAGACACCCAAAACCCTTGGAGGTTAACCAGCACACCTCCCGCGCCCTCCCCCCGCACACGCCCCCCCACCTCCCCCCGCACACCACCCGTGCGCGCGCTCCCCCCGCGCGCGCGCCCCCCGCACACCAACCGCGTGTGCTCGCCCCCGACCGCGCTCCCGCACACCTCCCGCGCGCGCGCTCGACCGCGCCCGTCTCCCCCCGAACGCCCACCGCGCGCACGCCCCCGACCGCGCCCCCGCACACCCCCGCTCGCGCGCGCTCCCCCCGCACGCCCACGTCGCGCACGCCCCCGACCGTGCCCCCCGCACGCCCACGTCGCGCACACCCCCGCACCCGCGCCCCCACCCCCCTCGCGCAGCACACGCCAAGCCCCATCCTATGCTATGTGCGATACATGCCCTACCAACACCTCATGCACCCTTACACACTCATAATGTCCACCAACACCCTCCAACGCAAACATACCTACAATCATATCAAAAGTGTTGGATGTTACCTCCATAAAAAATCATCACACCCAACAACAATTCATCACACCTAACATCCGTGGAAAGTAAGAACATGTATAAGCCTTGGACTATAAAAACATCATCAATGAAATGAACTAAGAAAAGAGTGATGAATTATTTTTTTCTTTTGGTTATCTAAAACAATGAAATGAAGAGTTTTGATACAAGAGTAGGTACATTAGACCAAGACGCCCACCATGACCTTGTTTTTACACCCATCACCCATTTAATTGTCAAAATACGTGTGTAGTGGTTGTTTTATTATTATTTTTTTTTTCTGGGAGCTAAGCAACTTGAAAGAATTATGCCCGCAAAATTTCAGATTTTTTCGACAACTATAACTATTTTTTCTAATTTCTTATTATTTAATATTTAAAAATTCATTAAAAAAAATTGGTTGGTTGAAAAATTATGAAACTTGATTTTTAAACTCTTTAGAATGTCCCATTAATGAATCAATCCAGCTCACGGAAAAAAAACAATATAAAACTTGAGATATTTGACTGTATGACCGTTCGGAAAAATCGTATCTAGGCCTGGCAGACCAAAAATGCCTCAAAATGTACTATATAGGGGGGTGACTAGTCTGCATGGGCTGGGCACGGGGGTACCCCTATATCTTCCGCCACCCCCACGCCCCAAGCACTATGTGCCGCACATGGGCATATGCTTGGGGCACGGGGGTGGTGGTCGGAGGTCGAGGCCGATTGATGGTGGCGGAATGCCCACGGTGAGGTGGTGTCGGAATGGTCCTGCGTGCTCGCCCGCCCTGCCCCACCTGCGTGTTCCCGCGTGCGCGCGCCCCCCGCCCCGCCTCGCCCGCGTGCTCCCGCCTGCGCGCGCCCAGCCCCGCCCCGTCCACGTTGTCCCGCGCGCGCGCCTCGCCCAGCCCCGCCCGCATGCTCCCGCGCGCGCGCCCCGCCCAGCCCCGCCCGCGTGCTCCCGCGCGCGCGCCCCGCCCAGCCCCGCCCGCGTGCTCCCGCGCGCGCGCCCCGCCCAGCCCCGCCCGCGTGCTCCCGCGCGCGCGCCCCGCCCAGCCCCGCCCGCGTGCTCCCGCGCGCGCGCCCCGCCCATCCCCGCCCCGCCCGCCTTCTCTCGCGCGCGCGCCCCGCCCAGCCCCGCCCCGCCCGCCTTCTCTCGCGCGCGCGCGCCCCGCCCTGCCCCGCCCACGCCCCATCCATCACCCATTAATTGTGAAATTACATGTGGAGTTGTTGTTTTTTTGTAATTTTTTTTCTGGGAGCTAAGCAACATGAAAGAATGATTCCCACAAAATTTCAGATTTTTTTGACGGCTCTAGCTATTTTTTCTAATTTCTTATTATTTAATATTTAAAAATTCATTAAAAAAAATTGGTTGGTTGAAAAATTATGAAACTTGATTTCTAGATCCATTACAATGTCCCATTCATGAATCAATCGAGTTCATGGAAAAAAACAATCTAAAACTTGAGATATTTGACCGTATGATGGCTCAGAAAAATCGTATCTAGGCCTGGCAGACCAAAAATGCCTCAAAATGTACTATATAGGGGGGTGACTAGTCTGCATGGGCTGGGCACGGGGGTACCCCTATATCTTCCGCCACCCCCACGCCCCAAGCACTATGCGCCGCACATGGGCATATGCTTGGGGCGTGGGGGTGGTGGTCGGCGGATGAGGGCGGTTGACGGCGGCGATGCGGTGGCGAAACTTGCACGGTGAGGCAGTGTCGGGTGCCTTTGGGCGTGCGACATGAGCCTTGTTGAGAATGAAATGTTGCGATGTTGCCTTCTAACTTGGGCTGGCTTGAGGATGGTTGATGGTTGGCACGATGATGAAACATGCAATG
>NW_028258060.1:10000-12500 GCF_057944985.1 Cucurbita pepo subsp. pepo | reverse complement strand
AAGTCATTTGACACCACCCCACCAAGCATGTTCTGCCCACCACGCAACCTTCAAAACATAGGGCTGGCCCAAGGAAGGGAGGCATACCACAACAACGTCCCACACTCAACGAGGTTCATGCCGCACGCCCGAAGGCACCCGGCTCCACCCCACCTTGCATGTTTCATCATCGTACCAGCAGCCATCCACAGTCCTCACACCAGAGAATCCCAGTTAGAAGGCAACATCGTAACATTCCGTGCTCAACAAGGCTCATGTCGCACACCCAAAGGCACCCGATTCCAACCAGCCAAACATGTTCTGGCACCACCCGCCTTCAAAACATAGGGCTGGCCCAAGGCTGGCGAGGCATCACCACAACGTCACACACTCAACGAGGTTCATGCCGCACGCCCGAAGGCACCCGGCTCCACCCCACCTTGCATGTTTCATCATCGTACCAACCATCAACCATCCTCAAGCCAGCCCAAGTTAGAAGGCAACATCGCAACATTTCATTCTCAACAAGGCTCATGTCACATGCCCAAAGGCGCACCCGACACTGCCTGACCGTGCAAGTTTCGCCACCGCACCGCCGCCGTCAACCGCCCTCGTCCGCCGACCACCACTCCCACGCCCCAAGCATATGCCCATGTGCGGCGCATAGTGCTTGGGGCGTGTGGGTGGTGGAAGATATAGGGGTACCCCCGTGCCCAGCCCATGCAGACTAGTCACCCCCCTATATAGTACATTTTGAGGCATTTTTGGTCTGCCAGGCCTAGATACGATTTTTCTGAGCCGTCATACGGTCAAATATCTCAAGTTTTAGAGTGTTTTTTTCCATGAACTCGATTGATTCATGGATTGGACATTGTAATGGATCTAGAAATCAAGTTTCATAATTTTTCAACCAACCAATTTTTTTTAATGAATTTTTAAAAATTAAATAATAAGAAATTAAAAAAAATAGCTAGATTTGTCAAAAAAATCTGAATTTTTTTGGGAATCATTCTTTCATGTTTCTTAGCTCCCAGAAAAAAAATTACAACAAACCGACCACTCCACAAGTACTTTCACAATTAATGGGTGATGGATGGGGCGCGGGCGTGCACGCAGCAGCACGCGGGGCGGGGCGGGGCGCGCGCGCGCAGAAGAACGCGGGCGGGGCGGGGCGCGCGCGCGCGGGAGACGCTGGCGGGGCGGGGCGCGCGCGCGCAGAAGCACGCGGGCGGGGCGGGACGGGGCGCGCGCGCGCGGGAGAACGAGGGCTGGGCGGGGCGGGGCGCGCGCGCGCAGAAGCACGCGGGCGGGGGGGGACGGGGCGCGCGCGCGCGGGAGAACGAGGGCTGGGCGGGGCGGGGCGCGCGCGCGCAGAAGCACGCGGGCGGGGCGGGACGGGGCGCGCGCGCGCGGGAGAACGAGGGCTGGGCGGGGCGGGGCGCGCGCGCGCAGAAGCACGCGGGCGGGGCGGGACGGGGCGCGCGCGCGGGAGAACGAGGGCTGTGCGGGGCGTGGGGCGCGCACGCGCGCGCGCGCTGGCGGGGCAGGGCGGGGGTGGGGCAGGGCGGGGCGCACGCGGGTGGGGCATGGCGGGGCGGGCGAGCGCGAGGGAACGTTCCGACACTGCCCCACCGTGCGCGTTCCGCCACCGCACCACCGTCGTCAAACGCCCTCGACCTCCGACCACCACCCGTACGGCCCAAGCATATGCCCATGTGCGGCGCATAGTGCTTGGGGCGTGGGGGTGGCGGAAGATATAGGGGGTACCCCCGTGCCCAGCCCATGCAGACTAGTCACCCCCCTATATAGTACATTTTGAGGCATTTTTGGTCTGCCAGGCCTAGATACGATTTTTCTGAACGGTCATACGGTCAAATATCTCAAGTTTTATAATATTTTTTTCCATGAACTCGATTGATTCATGGATTGGACATTGTAATGGATCTAGAAATCAAGTTTCATAGTTTTTCAACCAACCAATTTTTTTTTAATGAATTTTTAAATATTAAATAATAAGAAATTAGAAAAAATAGTTAGAGTTGTAAAAAAAATCTGAAATTTTGTGGGAATCATTCTTTCATGTTGCTTAGCTCCCAGAAAAAAAATTACAACAAACCAACCACTCCACATGTACTTTCACAATTAATGGATGATGATTGTAAAAACAAGGTCCTGGTGGGTGTCTTAGTGTAATGTACTTGCTCTAGTATCAAAACTCTTCATTTTATTGTTTTAGACAACCAAAAGAAAAAAAAAAATAGTTAAATTTTTACGGGTGTCACTCTTTTCTTAGTTCCCCCAAAAAAAAAAAAAGTCACAACAATGCAAGCATTAAAAATGAACATTCACTTTTCACGGGTATTGGGTTTGATGATATTTTTATAGTCCAAGGTTTTATACACGTTCTTACTTTCCACGGATGTTAGGTGTGATGAATTGTTGTAGGGGCTAACCTTCAAGGCTTTATACGTGTACTCACGCTTCATAGGTATTGGGTGTGATGTTTTCTTTATGGAGGTAA
>NW_028258058.1:30000-32428 GCF_057944985.1 Cucurbita pepo subsp. pepo | reverse complement strand
GCATGCGCCCATCGCTTGATTGCCGACCAGCAGTAGGGGCCTTTTGGCCCCCAAAGGCACGTGTCGTTGGCTAAGCCCTTGTGACGGATGAGTCTCAAGGGCCGCCTTGTAACGTAATTCCCACTGAGCGATGGGTAGAATCCTTTGCAGACGACTTAAATATGCGACAGGGTATTGTAAGTGGCAGAGTGGCCTTGCTGCCACGATCCACTGAGATTCAGCCCTTCGTCGCTCCGATTCGTCCCTCCCCACACAATAAACCAATTTATTTATTTTAAGTGTCATGGAGGTTATACGCAAAGTAACGATTTTACATGTTTAAGTGTTGTTGGTTGGACATTCTCCAATGCAAGGCCATCTAAAATGCATGCGTGAGTTGGGTTGGTGTGGGTTCGGGTGGTAATGAGAATGGTGCATGGGGGGGGGGGGAGCATGGCCTGAGCGCTCGTGTGCATGCGAAGGCCTATGGCCAAGGCATGATCATGGGCGCCAATGTTGGCCCTCGTGCGTGCGCCAATGCTGGTCCTGCTCGCCAATCAGGCCCGGGAGCCCTGCTTGTCGTCGTGCACGTTCGCCCTACATGACCTTGAGTGCATGCGCGCCAAGCCCCGCGCCGCACCAACGCCCCTCTCACCCTTGCGCGCACATCATGCCCCCCAACACCAACCCAACGCAAGCACAAGTACAAGTCCATGTTCACTCTTGCCTACATGCCCACAACAAAGGGGCACGCGTGCTAGCCACAAAACCCTGAGAGGTTAACCTCTATGAAAAATCAAGACACCCAAAACCCTTGGAGGTTAACCAGCACACCTCCCGCGCCCTCCCCCCGCACACGCCCCCCCACCTCCCCCCGCACACCACCCGTGCGCGCGCTCCCCCCGCGCGCGCGCCCCCCGCACACCAACCGCGTGTGCTCGCCCCCGACCGCGCTCCCGCACACCTCCCGCGCGCGCGCTCGACCGCGCCCGTCTCCCCCCGAACGCCCACCGCGCGCACGCCCCCGACCGCGCCCCCGCACACCCCCGCTCGCGCGCGCTCCCCCCGCACGCCCACGTCGCGCACGCCCCCGACCGTGCCCCCCGCACGCCCACGTCGCGCACACCCCCGCACCCGCGCCCCCACCCCCCTCGCGCAGCACACGCCAAGCCCCATCCTATGCTATGTGCGATACATGCCCTACCAACACCTCATGCACCCTTACACACTCATAATGTCCACCAACACCCTCCAACGCAAACATACCTACAATCATATCAAAAGTGTTGGATGTTACCTCCATAAAAAATCATCACACCCAACAACAATTCATCACACCTAACATCCGTGGAAAGTAAGAACATGTATAAGCCTTGGACTATAAAAACATCATCAATGAAATGAACTAAGAAAAGAGTGATGAATTATTTTTTTCTTTTGGTTATCTAAAACAATGAAATGAAGAGTTTTGATACAAGAGTAGGTACATTAGACCAAGACGCCCACCATGACCTTGTTTTTACACCCATCACCCATTTAATTGTCAAAATACGTGTGTAGTGGTTGTTTTATTATTATTTTTTTTTTCTGGGAGCTAAGCAACTTGAAAGAATTATGCCCGCAAAATTTCAGATTTTTTCGACAACTATAACTATTTTTTCTAATTTCTTATTATTTAATATTTAAAAATTCATTAAAAAAAATTGGTTGGTTGAAAAATTATGAAACTTGATTTTTAAACTCTTTAGAATGTCCCATTAATGAATCAATCCAGCTCACGGAAAAAAAACAATATAAAACTTGAGATATTTGACTGTATGACCGTTCGGAAAAATCGTATCTAGGCCTGGCAGACCAAAAATGCCTCAAAATGTACTATATAGGGGGGTGACTAGTCTGCATGGGCTGGGCACGGGGGTACCCCTATATCTTCCGCCACCCCCACGCCCCAAGCACTATGTGCCGCACATGGGCATATGCTTGGGGCACGGGGGTGGTGGTCGGAGGTCGAGGCCGATTGATGGTGGCGGAATGCCCACGGTGAGGTGGTGTCGGAATGGTCCTGCGTGCTCGCCCGCCCTGCCCCACCTGCGTGTTCCCGCGTGCGCGCGCCCCCCGCCCCGCCTCGCCCGCGTGCTCCCGCCTGCGCGCGCCCAGCCCCGCCCCGTCCACGTTGTCCCGCGCGCGCGCCTCGCCCAGCCCCGCCCGCATGCTCCCGCGCGCGCGCCCCGCCCAGCCCCGCCCGCGTGCTCCCGCGCGCGCGCCCCGCCCAGCCCCGCCCGCGTGCTCCCGCGCGCGCGCCCCGCCCAGCCCCGCCCGCGTGCTCCCGCGCGCGCGCCCCGCCCAGCCCCGCCCGCGTGCTCCCGCGCGCGCGCCCCGCCCATCCCCGCCCCGCCCGCCTTCTCTCGCGCGCGCGCCCCGCCCAGCCCCGCCCCGCCCGCCTTCTCTC
>NW_028258056.1:0-32723 GCF_057944985.1 Cucurbita pepo subsp. pepo | reverse complement strand
TCCCCGTTCTTTTCTTCCTTTCTTTACAAATGGCAACCTCGCACGCTCACGCCCATCGCGTTTCTTCTCCCCGACGTGTCCGCGCGGGCCCCGCCGGCCGTTCCCAGCACGTGCGTGCACCCACCGTCGCCTCGATCATGCCCACCCCGCATGCGTTAAATGCAATTTGTGCGCATGGCATGTCGGGTGCGATCATACCAGCACTAATGCACCGGATCCCATCAGAACTCCGCAGTTAAGCGTGCTTGGGCGAGAGTAGTACTAAGTTGGGTGACCACTTGGGAAGTCCTCGTGTTGCACCCCTTTTTTATATTTCTTTTGCTCGTTACTTCAATTTCTCCCCGTTCTTTTCTTCCTTTCTTTACAAATGGCAACCTCGCACGCTCACGCCCATCGCGTTTCTTCTCCCCGACGTGTCCGCGCGGGCCCCGCCGGCCGTTCCCAGCACGTGCGTGCACCCACCGTCGCCTCGATCATGCCCACCCCGCATGCGTTAAATGCAATTTGTGCGCATGGCATGTCGGGTGCGATCATACCAGCACTAATGCACCGGATCCCATCAGAACTCCGCAGTTAAGCGTGCTTGGGCGAGAGTAGTACTAAGTTGGGTGACCACTTGGGAAGTCCTCGTGTTGCACCCCTTTTTTATATTTCTTTTGCTCGTTACTTCAATTTCTCCCCGTTCTTTTCTTCCTTTCTTTACAAATGGCAACCTCGCACGCTCACGCCCATCGCGTTTCTTCTCCCCGACGTGTCCGCGCGGGCCCCGCCGGCCGTTCCCAGCACGTGCGTGCACCCACCGTCGCCTCGATCATGCCCACCCCGCATGCGTTAAATGCAATTTGTGCGCATGGCATGTCGGGTGCGATCATACCAGCACTAATGCACCGGATCCCATCAGAACTCCGCAGTTAAGCGTGCTTGGGCGAGAGTAGTACTAAGTTGGGTGACCACTTGGGAAGTCCTCGTGTTGCACCCCTTTTTTATATTTCTTTTGCTCGTTACTTCAATTTCTCCCCGTTCTTTTCTTCCTTTCTTTACAAATGGCAACCTCGCACGCTCACGCCCATCGCGTTTCTTCTCCCCGACGTGTCCGCGCGGGCCCCGCCGGCCGTTCCCAGCACGTGCGTGCACCCACCGTCGCCTTGATCATGCCCACCCCGCATGCGTTAAATGCAATTTGTGCGCATGGCATGTCGGGTGCGATCATACCAGCACTAATGCACCGGATCCCATCAGAACTCCGCAGTTAAGCGTGCTTGGGCGAGAGTAGTACTAAGTTGGGTGATCACTTGGGAAGTCCTCGTGTTGCACCCCTTTTTTATATTTCTTTTGCTCGTTACTTCAATTTCTCCCCGTTCTTTTCTTCCTTTCTTTACAAATGGCAACCTCGCACGCTCACGCCCATCGCGTTTCTTCTCCCCGACGTGTCCGCGCGGGCCCCGCCGGCCGTTCCCAGCACGTGCGTGCACCCACCGTCGCCTCGATCATGCCCACCCCGCATGCGTTAAATGCAATTTGTGCGCATGGCATGTCGGGTGCGATCATACCAGCACTAATGCACCGGATCCCATCAGAACTCCGCAGTTAAGCGTGCTTGGGCGAGAGTAGTACTAAGTTGGGTGACCACTTGGGAAGTCCTCGTGTTGCACCCCTTTTTTATATTTCTTTTGCTCGTTACTTCAATTTCTCCCCGTTCTTTTCTTCCTTTCTTTACAAATGGCAACCTCGCACGCTCACGCCCATCGCGTTTCTTCTCCCCGACGTGTCCGCGCGGGCCCCGCCGGCCGTTCCCAGCACGTGCGTGCACCCACCGTCGCCTCGATCATGCCCACCCCGCATGCGTTAAATGCAATTTGTGCGCATGGCATGTCGGGTGCGATCATACCAGCACTAATGCACCGGATCCCATCAGAACTCCGCAGTTAAGCGTGCTTGGGCGAGAGTAGTACTAAGTTGGGTGACCACTTGGGAAGTCCTCGTGTTGCACCCCTTTTTTATATTTCTTTTGCTCGTTACTTCAATTTCTCCCCGTTCTTTTCTTCCTTTCTTTACAAATGGCAACCTCGCACGCTCACGCCCATCGCGTTTCTTCTCCCCGACGTGTCCGCGCGGGCCCCGCCGGCCGTTCCCAGCACGTGCGTGCACCCACCGTCGCCTCGATCATGCCCACCCCGCATGCGTTAAATGCAATTTGTGCGCATGGCATGTCGGGTGCGATCATACCAGCACTAATGCACCGGATCCCATCAGAACTCCGCAGTTAAGCGTGCTTGGGCGAGAGTAGTACTAAGTTGGGTGACCACTTGGGAAGTCCTCGTGTTGCACCCCTTTTTTATATTTCTTTTGCTCGTTACTTCAATTTCTCCCCGTTCTTTTCTTCCTTTCTTTACAAATGGCAACCTCGCACGCTCACGCCCATCGCGTTTCTTCTCCCCGACGTGTCCGCGCGGGCCCCGCCGGCCTTTCCCAGCACGTGCGTGCACCCACCGTCGCCTCGATCATGCCCACCCCGCATGCGTTAAATGCAATTTGTGCGCATGGCATGTCGGGTGCGATCATACCAGCACTAATGCACCGGATCCCATCAGAACTCCGCAGTTAAGCGTGCTTGGGCGAGAGTAGTACTAAGTTGGGTGACCACTTGGGAAGTCCTCGTGTTGCACCCCTTTTTTATATTTCTTTTGCTCGTTACTTCAATTTCTCCCCGTTCTTTTCTTCCTTTCTTTACAAATGGCAACCTCGCACGCTCACGCCCATCGCGTTTCTTCTCCCCGACGTGTCCGCGCGGGCCCCGCCGGCCGTTCCCAGCACGTGCGTGCACCCACCGTCGCCTCGATCATGCCCACCCCGCATGCGTTAAATGCAATTTGTGCGCATGGCATGTCGGGTGCGATCATACCAGCACTAATGCACCGGATCCCATCAGAACTCCGCAGTTAAGCGTGCTTGGGCGAGAGTAGTACTAAGTTGGATGATCACTTGGGAAGTCCTCGTGTTGCACCCCTTTTTTATATTTCTTTTGCTCGTTACTTCAATTTCTCCCCGTTCTTTTCTTCCTTTCTTTACAAATGGCAACCTCGCACGCTCACGCCCATCGCGTTTCTTCTCCCCGACGTGTCCGCGCGGGCCCCGCCGGCCGTTCCCAGCACGTGCGTGCACCCACCGTCGCCTCGATCATGCCCACCCCGCATGCGTTAAATGCAATTTGTGCGCATGGCATGTCGGGTGCGATCATACCAGCACTAATGCACCGGATCCCATCAGAACTCCGCAGTTAAGCGTGCTTCGGCGAGAGTAGTACTAAGTTGGATGATCACTTGGGAAGTCCTCGTGTTGCACCCCTTTTTTATATTTCTTTTGCTCGTTACTTCAATTTCTCCCCGTTCTTTTCTTCCTTTCTTTACAAATGGCAACCTCGCACGCTCACGCCCATCGCGTTTCTTCTCCCCGACGTGTCCGCGCGGGCCCCGCCGGCCGTTCCCAGCACGTGCGTGCACCCACCGTCGCCTCGATCATGCCCACCCCGCATGCGTTAAATGCAATTTGTGCGCATGGCATGTCGGGTGCGATCATACCAGCACTAATGCACCGGATCCCATCAGAACTCCGCAGTTAAGCGTGCTTGGGCGAGAGTAGTACTAAGTTGGGTGACCACTTGGGAAGTCCTCGTGTTGCACCCCTTTTTTATATTTCTTTTGCTCGTTACTTCAATTTCTCCCCGTTCTTTTCTTCCTTTCTTTACAAATGGCAACCTCGCACGCTCACGCCCATCGCGTTTCTTCTCCCCGACGTGTCCGCGCGGGCCCCGCCGGCCGTTCCCAGCACGTGCGTGCACCCACCGTCGCCTCGATCATGCCCACCTCGCATGCGTTAAATGCAATTTGTGCGCATGGCATGTCGGGTGCGATCATACCAGCACTAATGCACCGGATCCCATCAGAACTCCGCAGTTAAGCGTGCTTGGGCGAGAGTAGTACTAAGTTGGGTGACCACTTGGGAAGTCCTCGTGTTGCACCCCTTTTTTATATTTCTTTTGCTCGTTACTTCAATTTCTCCCCGTTCTTTCCTTCCTTTCTTTACAAATGGCAACCTCGCACGCTCACGCCCATCGCGTTTCTTCTCCCCGACGTGTCCGCGCGGGCCCCGCCGGCCGTTCCCAGCACGTGCGTGCACCCACCGTCGCCTCGATCATGCCCACCCCGCATGCGTTAAATGCAATTTGTGCGCATGGCATGTCGGGTGCGATCATACCAGCACTAATGCACCGGATCCCATCAGAACTCCGCAGTTAAGCGTGCTTGGGCGAGAGTAGTACTAAGTTGGGTGACCACTTGGGAAGTCCTCGTGTTGCACCCCTTTTTTATATTTCTTTTGCTCGTTACTTCAATTTCTCCCCGTTCTTTTCTTCCTTTCTTTACAAATGGCAACCTCGCACGCTCACGCCCATCGCGTTTCTTCTCCCCGACGTGTCCGCGCGGGCCCCGCCGGCCGTTCCCAGCACGTGCGTGCACCCACCGTCGCCTCGATCATGCCCAAGCCGCATGCGTTAAATGCAATTTGTGCGCATGGCATGTCGGGTGCGATCATACCAGCACTAATGCACCGATTCCCATCAGAACTCCGCAGTTAAGCGTGCTTGGGCGAGAGTAGTACTAAGTTGGGTGATCACTTGGGAAGTCCTCGTGTTGCACCCCTTTTTTATATTTCTTTTGCTCGTTACTTCAATTTCTCCCCGTTCTTTTCTTCCTTTCTTTACAAATGGCAACCTCGCACGCTCACGCCCATCGCGTTTCTTCTCCCCGACGTGTCCGCGCGGGCCCCGCCGGCCGTTCCCAGCACGTGCGTGCACCCACCGTCGCCTCGATCATGCCCACCCCGCATGCGTTAAATGCAATTTGTGCGCATGGCATGTCGGGTGCGATCATACCAGCACTAATGCACCGGATCCCATCAGAACTCCGCAGTTAAGCGTGCTTGGGCGAGAGTAGTACTAAGTTGGGTGACCACTTGGGAAGTCCTCGTGTTGCACCCCTTTTTTATATTTCTTTTGTTCGTTACTTCAATTTCTCCCCGTTCTTTTCTTCCTTTCTTTACAAATGGCAACCTCGCACGCTCACGCCCATCGCGTTTCTTCTCCCCGACGTGTCCGCGCGGGCCCCGCCGGCCGTTCCCAGCACGTGCGTGCACCCACCGTCGCCTCGATCATGCCCACCCCGCATGCGTTAAATGCAATTTGTGCGCATGGCATGTCGGGTGCGATCATACCAGCACTAATGCACCGGATCCCATCAGAACTCCGCAGTTAAGCGTGCTTGGGCGAGAGTAGTACTAAGTTGGGTGATCACTTGGGAAGTCCTCGTGTTGCACCCCTTTTTTATATTTCTTTTGCTCGTTACTTCAATTTCTCCCCGTTCTTTTCTTCCTTTCTTTACAAATGGCAACCTCGCACGCTCACGCCCATCGCGTTTCTTCTCCCCGACGTGTCCGCGCGGGCCCCGCCGGCCGTTCCCAGCACGTGCGTGCACCCACCGTCGCCTCGATCATGCCCACCCCGCATGCGTTAAATGCAATTTGTGCGCATGGCATGTCGGGTGCGATCATACCAGCACTAATGCACCGGATCCCATCAGAACTCCGCAGTTAAGCGTGCTTGGGCGAGAGTAGTACTAAGTTGGGTGACCACTTGGGAAGTCCTCGTGTTGCACCCCTTTTTTATATTTCTTTTGCTCGTTACTTCAATTTCTCCCCGTTCTTTTCTTCCTTTCTTTACAAATGGCAACCTCGCACGCTCACGCCCATCGCGTTTCTTCTCCCCGACGTGTCCGCGCGGGCCCCGCCGGCCGTTCCCAGCACGTGCGTGCACCCACCGTCGCCTCGATCATGCCCACCCCGCATGCGTTAAATGCAATTTGTGCGCATGGCATGTCGGGTGCGATCATACCAGCACTAATGCACCGGATCCCATCAGAACTCCGCAGTTAAGCGTGCTTGGGCGAGAGTAGTACTAAGTTGGGTGACCACTTGGGAAGTCCTCGTGTTGCACCCCTTTTTTATATTTCTTTTGCTCGTTACTTCAATTTCTCCCCGTTCTTTTCTTCCTTTCTTTACAAATGGCAACCTCGCACGCTCACGCACATCGCGTTTCTTCTCCCCGACGTGTCCGCGCGGGCCCCGCCGGCCGTTCCCAGCACGTGCGTGCACCCACCGTCGCCTCGATCATGCCCACCCCGCATGCGTTAAATGCAATTTGTGCGCATGGCATGTCGGGTGCGATCATACCAGCACTAATGCATCGGATCCCATCAGAACTCCGCAGTTAAGCGTGCTTGGGCGAGAGTAGTACTAAGTTGGGTGACCACTTGGGAAGTCCTCGTGTTGCACCCCTTTTTTATATTTCTTTTGCTCGTTACTTCAATTTCTCCCCGTTCTTTTCTTCCTTTCTTTACAAATGGCAACCTCGCACGCTCACGCCCATCGCGTTTCTTCTCCCCGACGTGTCCGCGCGGGCCCCGCCGGCCGTTCCCAGCACGTGCGTGCACCCACCGTCGCCTCGATCATGCCCACCCCGCATGCGTTAAATGCAATTTGTGCGCATGGCATGTCGGGTGCGATCATACCAGCACTAATGCACCGGATATCATCAGAACTCCGCAGTTAAGCGTGCTTGGGCGAGAGTAGTACTAAGTTGGGTGATCACTTGGGAAGTCCTCGTGTTGCACCCCTTTTTTATATTTCTTTTGCTCGTTACTTCAATTTCTCCCCGTTCTTTTCTTCCTTTCTTTACAAATGGCAACCTCGCACGCTCACGCCCATCGCGTTTCTTCTCCCCGACGTGTCCGCGCGGGCCCCGTCGCCTCGATCATGCCCACCCCGCATGCGTTAAATGCAATTTGTGCGCATGGCATGTCGGGTGCGATCATACCAGCACTAATGCACCGGATCCCATCAGAACTCCGCAGTTAAGCGTGCTTGGGCGAGAGTAGTACTAAGTTGGGTGACCACTTGGGAAGTCCTCGTGTTGCACCCCTTTTTTATATTTCTTTTGCTCGTTACTTCAATTTCTCCCCGTTCTTTTCTTCCTTTCTTTACAAATGGCAACCTCGCACGCTCACGCCCATCGCGTTTCTTCTCCCCGACGTGTCCGCGCGGGCCCCGCCGGCCGTTCCCAGCACGTGCGTGCACCCACCGTCGCCTCGATCATGCCCACCTCGCATGCGTTAAATTCAATTTGTGCGCATGGCATGTCGGGTGCGATCATACCAGCACTAATGCACCGGATCCCATCAGAACTCTGCAGTTAAGCGTGCTTGGGCGAGAGTAGTACTAAGTTGGGTGACCACTTGGGAAGTCCTCGTGTTGCACCCCTTTTTTATATTTCTTTTGCTCGTTACTTCAATTTCTCCCCATTCTTTTCTTCCTTTCTTTACAAATGGCAACCTCGCACGCTCACGCCCATCGCGTTTCTTCTCCCCGACGTGTCCGCGCGGGCCCCGCCGGCCGTTCCCAGCACGTGCGTGCACCCACCGTCGCCTCGATCATGCCCACCCCGCATGCGTTAAATGCAATTTGTGTGCATGGCATGTCGGGTGCGATCATACCAGCACTAATGCACCGATTCCCATCAGAACTCCGCAGTTAAGCGTGCTTGGGCGAGAGTAGTACTAAGTTGGGTGATCACTTGGTAAGTCCTCGTGTTGCACCCCTTTTTTATATTTCTTTTGCTCGTTACTTCAATTTCTCCCCGTTCTTTTCTTCCTTTCTTTACAAATGGCAACCTCGCACGCTCACGCCCATCGCGTTTCTTCTCCCCGACGTGTCCGCGCGGGCCCCGTCGCCTCGATCATGCCCACCCCGCATGCGTTAAATGCAATTTGTGCGCATGGCATGTCGGGTGCGATCATACCAGCACTAATGCACCGGATCCCATCAGAACTCCGCAGTTAAGCGTGCTTGGGCGAGAGTAGTACTAAGTTGGGTGACCACTTGGGAAGTCCTCGTGTTGCACCCCTTTTTTATATTTCTTTTGCTCGTTACTTCAATTTCTCCCCGTTCTTTTCTTCCTTTCTTTACAAATGGCAACCTCGCACGCTCACGCCCATCGCGTTTCTTCTCCCCGACGTGTCCGCGCGGGCCCCGCCGGCCGTTCCCAGCACGTGCGTGCACCCACCGTCGCCTCGATCATGCCCACCCCGCATGCGTTAAATGCAATTTGTGCGCATGGCATGTCGGGTGCGATCATACCAGCACTAATGCACCGGATCCCATCAGAACTCCGCAGTTAAGCGTGCTTGGGCGAGAGTAGTACTAAGTTGGGTGACCACTTGGGAAGTCCTCGTGTTGCACCCCTTTTTTATATTTCTTTTGCTCGTTACTTCAATTTCTCCCCGTTCTTTTCTTCCTTTCTTTACAAATGGCAACCTCGCACGCTCACGCCCATCGCGTTTCTTCTCCCCGACGTGTCCGCGCGGGCCCCGCCGGCCGTTCCCAGCACGTGCGTGCACCCACCGTCGCCTCGATCATGCCCACCCCGCATGCGTTAAATGCAATTTGTGCGCATGGCATGTCGGGTGCGATCATACCAGCACTAATGCACCGGATCCCATCAGAACTCCGCAGCTAAGCGTGCTTGGGCGAGAGTAGTACTAAGTTGGGTGACCACTTGGGAAGTCCTCGTGTTGCACCCCTTTTTTATATTTCTTTTGCTCGTTACTTCAATTTCTCCCCGTTCTTTTCTTCCTTTCTTTACAAATGGCAACCTCGCACGCTCACGCCCATCGCGTTTCTTCTCCCCGACGTGTCCGCGCGGGCCCCGCCGGCCGTTCCCAGCACGTGCGTGCACCCACCGTCGCCTCGATCATGCCCACCCCGCATGCGTTAAATGCAATTTGTGCGCATGGCATGTCGGGTGCGATCATACCAGCACTAATGCACCGGATCCCATCAGAACTCCGCAGTTAAGCGTGCTTGGGCGAGAGTAGTACTAAGTTGGGTGACCACTTGGGAAGTCCTCGTGTTGCACCCCTTTTTTATATTTCTTTTGCTCGTTACTTCAATTTCTCCCCGTTCTTTTCTTCCTTTCTTTACAAATGGCAACCTCGCACGCTCACGCCCATCGCGTTTCTTCTCCCCGACGTGTCCGCGCGGGCCCCGCCGGCCGTTCCCAGCACGTGCGTGCACCCACCGTCGCCTCGATCATGCCCACCCCGCATGCGTTAAATGCAATTTGTGCGCATGGCATGTCGGGTGCGATCATACCAGCACTAATGCACCGGATCCCATCAGAACTCCGCAGTTAAGCGTGCTTGGGCGAGAGTAGTACTAAGTTGGGTGACCACTTGGGAAGTCCTCGTGTTGCACCCCTTTTTTATATTTCTTTTGCTCGTTACTTCAATTTCTCCCCGTTCTTTTCTTCCTTTCTTTACAAATGGCAACCTCGCACGCTCACGCCCATCGCGTTTCTTCTCCCCGACGTGTCCGCGCGGGCCCCGCCGGCCGTTCCCAGCACGTGCGTGCACCCACCGTCGCCTCGATCATGCCCACCCCGCATGCGTTAAATGCAATTTGTGCGCATGGCATGTCGGGTGCGATCATACCAGCACTAATGCACCGGATCCCATCAGAACTCCGCAGTTAAGCGTGCTTGGGCGAGAGTAGTACTAAGTTGGGTGACCACTTGGGAAGTCCTCGTGTTGCACCCCTTTTTTATATTTCTTTTGCTCGTTACTTCAATTTCTCCCCGTTCTTTTCTTCCTTTCTTTACAAATGGCAACCTCGCACGCTCACGCCCATCGCGTTTCTTCTCCCCGACGTGTCCGCGCGGGCCCCGCCGGCCGTTCCCAGCACGTGCGTGCACCCACCGTCGCCTCGATCATGCCCACCCCGCATGCGTTAAATGCAATTTGTGCGCATGGCATGTCGGGTGCGATCATACCAGCACTAATGCACCGGATCCCATCAGAACTCCGCAGTTAAGCGTGCTTGGGCGAGAGTAGTACTAAGTTGGGTGACCACTTGGGAAGTCCTCGTGTTGCACCCCTTTTTTATATTTCTTTTGCTCGTTACTTCAATTTCTCCCCGTTCTTTTCTTCCTTTCTTTACAAATGGCAACCTCGCACGCTCACGCCCATCGCGTTTCTTCTCCCCGACGTGTCCGCGCGGGCCCCGCCGGCCGTTCCCAGCACGTGCGTGCACCCACCGTCGCCTCGATCATGCCCACCCCGCATGCGTTAAATGCAATTTGTGCGCATGGCATGTCGGGTGCGATCATACCAGCACTAATGCACCGGATCCCATCAGAACTCCGCAGTTAAGCGTGCTTGGGCGAGAGTAGTACTAAGTTGGGTGACCACTTGGGAAGTCCTCGTGTTGCACCCCTTTTTTATATTTCTTTTGCTCGTTACTTCAATTTCTCCCCGTTCTTTTCTTCCTTTCTTTACAAATGGCAACCTCGCACGCTCACGCCCATCGCGTTTCTTCTCCCCGACGTGTCCGCGCGGGCCCCGCCGGCCGTTCCCAGCACGTGTGTGCACCCACCGTCGCCTCGATCATGCCCACCCCGCATGCGTTAAATGCAATTTGTGCGCATGGCATGTCGGGTGCGATCATACCAGCACTAATGCACCGGATCCCATCAGAACTCCGCAGTTAAGCGTGCTTGGGCGAGAGTAGTACTAAGTTGGGTGACCACTTGGGAAGTCCTCGTGTTGCACCCCTTTTTTATATTTCTTTTGCTCGTTACTTCAATTTCTCCCCGTTCTTTTCTTCCTTTCTTTACAAATGGCAACCTCGCACGCTCACGCCCATCGCGTTTCTTCTCCCCGACGTGTCCGCGCGGGCCCCGCCGGCCGTTCCCAGCACGTGCGAGCACCCACCGTCGCCTCGATCATGCCCACCCCGCATGCGTTAAATGCAATTTGTGCGCATGGCATGTCGGGTGCGATCATACCAGCACTAATGCACCGGATCCCATCAGAACTCCGCAGTTAAGCGTGCTTGGGCGAGAGTAGTACTAAGTTGGGTGACCACTTGGGAAGTCCTCGTGTTGCACCCCTTTTTTATATTTCTTTTGCTCGTTACTTCAATTTCTCCCCGTTCTTTTCTTCCTTTCTTTACAAATGGCAACCTCGCACGCTCACGCCCATCGCGTTTCTTCTCCCCGACGTGTCCGCGCGGGCCCCGCCGGCCGTTCCCAGCACGTGCGTGCACCCACCGTCGCCTCGATCATGCCCACCCCGCATGCGTTAAATGCAATTTGTGCGCATGGCATGTCGGGTGCGATCATACCAGCACTAATGCACCGGATCCCATCAGAACTCCGCAGTTAAGCGTGCTTGGGCGAGAGTAGTACTAAGTTGGGTGACCACTTGGGAAGTCCTCGTGTTGCACCCCTTTTTTATATTTCTTTTGCTCGTTACTTCAATTTCTCCCCGTTCTTTTCTTCCTTTCTTTACAAATGGCAACCTCGCACGCTCACGCCCATCGCGTTTCTTCTCCCCGACGTGTCCGCGCGGGCCCCGCTGGCCGTTCCCAGCACGTGCGTGCACCCACCGTCGCCTCGATCATGCCCACCCCGCATGCGTTAAATGCAATTTGTGCGCATGGCATGTCGGGTGCGATCATACCAGCACTAATGCACAGGATCCCATCAGAACTCCGCAGTTAAGCGTGCTTGGGCGAGAGTAGTACTAAGTTGGGTGATCACTTGGGAAGTCCTCGTGTTGCACCCCTTTTTTATATTTCTTTTGCTCGTTACTTCAATTTCTCCCCGTTCTTTTCTTCCTTTCTTTACAAATGGCAACCTCGCACGCTCACGCCCATCGCGTTTCTTCTCCCCGACGTGTCCGCGCGGGCCCCGCCGGCCGTTCCCAGCACGTGCGTGCACCCACCGTCGCCTCGATCATGCCCACCCCGCATGCGTTAAATGCAATTTGTGCGCATGGCATGTCGGGTGCGATCATACCAGCACTAATGCACCGAATCCCATCAGAACTCCGCAGTTAAGCGTGCTTGGGCGAGAGTAGTACTAAGTTGGGTGACCACTTGGGAAGTCCTCGTGTTGCACCCCTTTTTTATATTTCTTTTGCTCGTTACTTCAATTTCTCCCCGTTCTTTTCTTCCTTTCTTTACAAATGGCAACCTCGCACGCTCACGCCTATCGCGTTTCTTCTCCCCGACGTGTCCGCGCGGGCCCCGCCGGCCGTTCCCAACACGTGCGTGCACCCACCGTCGCCTCGATCATGCCCACCCCGCATGCGTTAAATGCAATTTGTGCGCATGGCATGTCGGGTGCGATCATACCAGCACTAATGCACCGGATCCCATCAGAACTCCGCAGTTAAGCGTGCTTGGGCGAGAGTAGTACTAAGTTGGGTGACCACTTGGGAAGTCCTCGTGTTGCACCCCTTTTTTATATTTCTTTTGCTCGTTACTTCAATTTCTCCCCGTTCTTTTCTTCCTTTCTTTACAAATGGCAACCTCGCACGCTCACGCCCATCGCGTTTCTTCTCCCCGACGTGTCCGCGCGGGCCCCGCCGGCCGTTCCCAGCACGTGCGTGCACCCACCGTCGCCTCGATCATGCCCACCCCGCATGCGTTAAATGCAATTTGTGCGCATGGCATGTCGGGTGCGATCATACCAGCACTAATGCACCGGATCCCATCAGAACTCCGCAGTTAAGCGTGCTTGGGCGAGAGTAGTACTAAGTTGGGTGACCACTTGGGAAGTCCTCGTGTTGCACCCCTTTTTTATATTTCTTTTGCTCGTTACTTCAATTTCTCCCCAACCTCGCACGCACACGCCCATCGCGTTTCTTCTCCCCGACGTGTCCGCGCGGGCCCCGCCGGCCGTTCCCAGCACGTGCGTGCACCCACCGTCGCCTCGATCATGCCCACCCCGCATGCGTTAAATGCAATTTGTGCGCATGGCATGTCGGGTCCGATCATACCAGCACTAATGCACCGGATCCCATCAGAACTCCGCAGTTAAGCGTGCTTGTGCGAGAGTAGTACTAAGTTGGGTGACCACTTGGGAAGTCCTCGTGTTGCACCCCTTTTTTATATTTCTTTTGCTCGTTACTTCAATTTCTCCCCGTTCTTTTCTTCCTTTCTTTACAAATGGCAACCTCGCACGCTCACGCCCATCGCGTTTCTTCTCCCCGACGTGTCCGCGCGGGCCCCGCCGGCCGTTCCCAGCACGTGCGTGCACCCACCGTCGCCTCGATCATGCCCACCCCGCATGCGTTAAATGCAATTTGTGCGCATGGCATGTCGGGTGCGATCATACCAGCACTAATGCACCGGATCCCATCAGAACTCCGCAGTTAAGCGTGCTTGGGCGAGAGTAGTACTAAGTTGGGTGATCACTTGGGAAGTCCTCGTGTTGCACCCCTTTTTTATATTTCTTTTGCTCGTTACTTCAATTTCTCCCCGTTCTTTTCTTCCTTTCTTTACAAATGGCAACCTCGCACGCTCACGCCCATCGCGTTTCTTCTCCCCGACGTGTCCGCGCGGGCCCCGCCGGCCGTTCCCAGCACGTGCGAGCACCCACCGTCGCCTCGATCATGCCCACCCCGCATGCGTTAAATGCAATTTGTGCGCATGGCATGTCGGGTGCGATCATACCAGCACTAATGCACCGGATCCCATCAGAACTCCGCAGTTAAGCGTGCTTGGGCGAGAGTAGTACTAAGTTGGGTGACCACTTGGGAAGTCCTCGTGTTGCACCCCTTTTTTATATTTCTTTTGCTCGTTACTTCAATTTCTCCCCGTTCTTTTCTTCCTTTCTTTACAAATGGCAACCTCGCACGCTCACGCCCATCGCGTTTCTTCTCCCCGACGTGTCCGCGCGGGCCCCGCCGGCCGTTCCCAGCACGTGCGTGCACCCACCGTCGCCTCGATCATGCCCACCCCGCATGCGTTAAATGCAATTTGTGCGCATGGCATGTCGGGTGCGATCATACCAGCACTAATGCACCGGATCCCATCAGAACTCCGCAGTTAAGCGTGCTTGGGCGAGAGTAGTACTAAGTTGGGTGACCACTTGGGAAGTCCTCGTGTTGCACCCCTTTTTTATATTTCTTTTGCTCGTTACTTCAATTTCTCCCCGTTCTTTTCTTCCTTTCTTTACAAATGGCAACCTCGCACGCTCACGCCCATCGCGTTTCTTCTCCCCGACGTGTCCGCGCGGGCCCCGCTGGCCGTTCCCAGCACGTGCGTGCACCCACCGTCGCCTCGATCATGCCCACCCCGCATGCGTTAAATGCAATTTGTGCGCATGGCATGTCGGGTGCGATCATACCAGCACTAATGCACAGGATCCCATCAGAACTCCGCAGTTAAGCGTGCTTGGGCGAGAGTAGTACTAAGTTGGGTGATCACTTGGGAAGTCCTCGTGTTGCACCCCTTTTTTATATTTCTTTTGCTCGTTACTTCAATTTCTCCCCGTTCTTTTCTTCCTTTCTTTACAAATGGCAACCTCGCACGCTCACGCCCATCGCGTTTCTTCTCCCCGACGTGTCCGCGCGGGCCCCGCCGGCCGTTCCCAGCACGTGCGTGCACCCACCGTCGCCTCGATCATGCCCACCCCGCATGCGTTAAATGCAATTTGTGCGCATGGCATGTCGGGTGCGATCATACCAGCACTAATGCACCGAATCCCATCAGAACTCCGCAGTTAAGCGTGCTTGGGCGAGAGTAGTACTAAGTTGGGTGACCACTTGGGAAGTCCTCGTGTTGCACCCCTTTTTTATATTTCTTTTGCTCGTTACTTCAATTTCTCCCCGTTCTTTTCTTCCTTTCTTTACAAATGGCAACCTCGCACGCTCACGCCTATCGCGTTTCTTCTCCCCGACGTGTCCGCGCGGGCCCCGCCGGCCGTTCCCAACACGTGCGTGCACCCACCGTCGCCTCGATCATGCCCACCCCGCATGCGTTAAATGCAATTTGTGCGCATGGCATGTCGGGTGCGATCATACCAGCACTAATGCACCGGATCCCATCAGAACTCCGCAGTTAAGCGTGCTTGGGCGAGAGTAGTACTAAGTTGGGTGACCACTTGGGAAGTCCTCGTGTTGCACCCCTTTTTTATATTTCTTTTGCTCGTTACTTCAATTTCTCCCCGTTCTTTTCTTCCTTTCTTTACAAATGGCAACCTCGCACGCTCACGCCCATCGCGTTTCTTCTCCCCGACGTGTCCGCGCGGGCCCCGCCGGCCGTTCCCAGCACGTGCGTGCACCCACCGTCGCCTCGATCATGCCCACCCCGCATGCGTTAAATGCAATTTGTGCGCATGGCATGTCGGGTGCGATCATACCAGCACTAATGCACCGGATCCCATCAGAACTCCGCAGTTAAGCGTGCTTGGGCGAGAGTAGTACTAAGTTGGGTGACCACTTGGGAAGTCCTCGTGTTGCACCCCTTTTTTATATTTCTTTTGCTCGTTACTTCAATTTCTCCCCAACCTCGCACGCACACGCCCATCGCGTTTCTTCTCCCCGACGTGTCCGCGCGGGCCCCGCCGGCCGTTCCCAGCACGTGCGTGCACCCACCGTCGCCTCGATCATGCCCACCCCGCATGCGTTAAATGCAATTTGTGCGCATGGCATGTCGGGTCCGATCATACCAGCACTAATGCACCGGATCCCATCAGAACTCCGCAGTTAAGCGTGCTTGTGCGAGAGTAGTACTAAGTTGGGTGACCACTTGGGAAGTCCTCGTGTTGCACCCCTTTTTTATATTTCTTTTGCTCGTTACTTCAATTTCTCCCCGTTCTTTTCTTCCTTTCTTTACAAATGGCAACCTCGCACGCTCACGCCCATCGCGTTTCTTCTCCCCGACGTGTCCGCGCGGGCCCCGCCGGCCGTTCCCAGCACGTGCGTGCACCCACCGTCGCCTCGATCATGCCCACCCCGCATGCGTTAAATGCAATTTGTGCGCATGGCATGTCGGGTGCGATCATACCAGCACTAATGCACCGGATCCCATCAGAACTCCGCAGTTAAGCGTGCTTGGGCGAGAGTAGTACTAAGTTGGGTGATCACTTGGGAAGTCCTCGTGTTGCACCCCTTTTTTATATTTCTTTTGCTCGTTACTTCAATTTCTCCCCGTTCTTTTCTTCCTTTCTTTACAAATGGCAACCTCGCACGCTCACGCCCATCGCGTTTCTTCTCCCCGACGTGTCCGCGCGGGCCCCGCCGGCCGTTCCCAGCACGTGCGTGCACCCACCGTCGCCTCGATCATGCCCACCCCGCATGCGTTAAATGCAATTTGTGCGCATGGCATGTCGGGTGCGATCATACCAGCACTAATGCACCGGATCCCATCAGAACTCCGCAGTTAAGCGTGCTTGGGCGAGAGTAGTACTAAGTTGGGTGACCACTTGGGAAGTCCTCGTGTTGCACCCCTTTTTTATATTTCTTTTGCTCGTTACTTCAATTTCTCCCCGTTCTTTTCTTCCTTTCTTTACAAATGGCAACCTCGCACGCTCACGCCCATCGCGTTTCTTCTCCCCGACGTGTCCGCGCGGGCCCCGCCGGCCGTTCCCAGCACGTGCGTGCACCCACCGTCGCCTCGATCATGCCCACCCCGCATGCGTTAAATGCAATTTGTGCGCATGGCATGTCGGGTGCGATCATACCAGCACTAATGCACCGGATCCCATCAGAACTCCGCAGTTAAGCGTGCTTGGGCGAGAGTAGTACTAAGTTGGGTGATCACTTGGGAAGTCCTCGTGTTGCACCCCTTTTTTATATTTCTTTTGCTCGTTACTTCAATTTCTCCCCGTTCTTTTCTTCCTTTCTTTACAAATGGCAACCTCGCACGCTCACGCCCATCGCGTTTCTTCTCCCCGACGTGTCCGCGCGGGCCCCGCCGGCCGTTCCCAGCACGTGCGTGCACCCACCGTCGCCTCGATCATGCCCACCCCGCATGCGTTAAATGCAATTTGTGCGCATGGCATGTCGGGTGCGATCATACCAGCACTAATGCACCGGATCCCATCAGAACTCCGCAGCTAAGCGTGCTTGGGCGAGAGTAGTACTAAGTTGGGTGACCACTTGGGAAGTTCTCGTGTTGCACCCCTTTTTTATATTTCTTTTGCTCGTTACTTCAATTTCTCCCCGTTCTTTTCTTCCTTTCTTTACAAATGGCAACCTCGCACGCTCACGCCCATCGCGTTTCTTCTCCCCGACGTGTCCGCGCGGGCCCCGCCGGCCGTTCCCAGCACGTGCGTGCACCCACCGTCGCCTCGATCATGCCCACCCCGCATGCGTTAAATGCAATTTGTGCGCATGGCATGTCGGGTGCGATCATACCAGCACTAATGCACCGGATCCCATCAGAACTCCGCAGTTAAGCGTGCTTGGGCGAGAGTAGTACTAAGTTGGGTGACCACTTGGGAAGTCCTCGTGTTGCACCCCTTTTTTATATTTCTTTTGCTCGTTACTTCAATTTCTCCCCAACCTCGCACGCTCACGCCCATCGCGTTTCTTCTCCCCGACGTGTCCGCGCGGGCCCCGCCGGCCGTTCCCAGCACGTGCGTGCACCCACCGTCGCCTCGATCATGCCCACCCCGCATGCGTTAAATGCAATTTGTGCGCATGGCATGTCGGGTGCGATCATACCAGCACTAATGCACCGGATCCCATCAGAACTCCGCAGTTAAGCGTGCTTGGGCGAGAGTAGTACTAAGTTGGGTGACCACTTGGGAAGTCCTCGTGTTGCACCCCTTTTTTATATTTCTTTTGCTCGTTACTTCAATTTCTCCCCGTTCTTTTCTTCCTTTCTTTACAAATGGCAACCTCGCACGCTCACGCCCATCGCGTTTCTTCTCCCCGACGTGTCCGCGCGGGCCCCGCCGGCCGTTCCCAGCACGTGCGTGCACCCACCGTCGCCTCGATCATGCCCACCCCGCATGCGTTAAATGCAATTTGTGCGCATGGCATGTCGGGTGCGATCATACCAGCACTAATGCACCGGATCCCATCAGAACTCCGCAGTTAAGCGTGCTTGGGCGAGAGTAGTACTAAGTTGGGTGATCACTTGGGAAGTCCTCGTGTTGCACCCCTTTTTTATATTTCTTTTGCTCGTTACTTCAATTTCTCCCCGTTCTTTTCTTCCTTTCTTTACAAATGGCAACCTCGCACGCTCACGCCCATCGCGTTTCTTCTCCCCGACGTGTCCGCGCGGGCCCCGCCGGCCGTTCCCAGCACGTGCGTGCACCCACCGTCGCCTCGATCATGCCCACCCCGCATGCGTTAAATGCAATTTGTGCGCATGGCATGTTGGGTGCGATCATACCAGCACTAATGCACCGGATCCCATCAGAACTCCGCAGTTAAGCGTGCTTGGGCGAGAGTAGTACTAAGTTGGGTGACCACTTGGGAAGTCCTCGTGTTGCACCCCTTTTTTATATTTCTTTTGCTCGTTACTTCAATTTCTCCCCGTTCTTTTCTTCCTTTCTTTACAAATGGCAACCTCGCACGCTCACGCCCATCGCGTTTCTTCTCCCCGACGTGTCCGCGCGGGCCCCGCCGGCCGTTCCCAGCACGTGCGTGCACCCACCGTCGCCTCGATCATGCCCACCCCGCATGCGTTAAATGCAATTTGTGCGCATGGCATGTCGGGTGCGATCATACCAGCACTAATGCACCGGATCCCATCAGAACTCCGCAGTTAAGCGTGCTTGGGCGAGAGTAGTACTAAGTTGGGTGACCACTTGGGAAGTCCTCGTGTTGCACCCCTTTTTTATATTTCTTTTGCTCGTTACTTCAATTTCTCCCCGTTCTTTTCTTCCTTTCTTTACAAATGGCAACCTCGCACTTTCTTTACAAATGGCAACCTCGCACGCTCACGCCCATCGCGTTTCTTCTCCCCGACGTGTCCGCGCGGGCCCCGCCGGCCGTTCCCAGCACGTGCGTGCACCCACCGTCGCCTCGATCATGCCCACCCCGCATGCGTTAAATGCAATTTGTGCGCATGGCATGTCGGGTGCGATCATACCAGCACTAATCCACCGGATCCCATCAGAACTCCGCAGTTAAGCGTGCTTGGGCGAGAGTAGTACTAAGTTGGGTGATCACTTGGGAAGTCCTCGTGTTGCACCCCTTTTTTATATTTCTTTTGCTCGTTACTTCAATTTCTCCCCGTTCTTTTCTTCCTTTCTTTACAAATGGCAACCTCGCACGCTCACGCCCATCGCGTTTCTTCTCCCCGACGTGTCCGCGCGGGCCCCGCCGGCCGTTCCCAGCACGTGCGTGCACCCACCGTCGCCTCGATCATGCCCACCCCGCATGCGTTAAATGCAATTTGTGCGCATGGCATGTCGGGTGCGATCATACCAGCACTAATGCACCGGATCCCATCAGAACTCCGCAGTTAAGCGTGCTTGGGCGAGAGTAGTACTAAGTTGGGTGACCACTTGGGAAGTCCTCGTGTTGCACCCCTTTTTTATATTTCTTTTGCTCGTTACTTCAATTTCTCCCCGTTCTTTTCTTCCTTTCTTTACAAATGGCAACCTCGCACGCTCACGCCCATCGCGTTTCTTCTCCCCGACGTGTCCGCGCGGGCCCCGCCGGCCGTTCCCAGCACGTGCGTGCACCCACCGTCGCCTCGATCATGCCCACCCCGCATGCGTTAAATGCAATTTGTGCGCATGGCATGTCGGGTGCGATCATACCAGCACTAATGCACCGGATCCCATCAGAACTCCGCAGTTAAGCGTGCTTGGGCGAGAGTAGTACTAAGTTGGGTGACCACTTGGGAAGTCCTCGTGTTGCACCCCTTTTTTATATTTCTTTTGCTCGTTACTTCAATTTCTCCCCGTTCTTTTCTTCCTTTCTTTACAAATGGCAACCTCGCACGCTCACGCCCATCGCGTTTCTTCTCCCCGACGTGTCCGCGCGGGCCCCGCCGGCCGTTCCCAGCACGTGCGTGCACCCACCGTCGCCTCGATCATGCCCACCCCGCATGCGTTAAATGCAATTTGTGCGCATGGCATGTCGGGTGCGATCATACCAGCACTAATGCACCGGATCCCATCAGAACTCCGCAGTTAAGCGTGCTTGGGCGAGAGTAGTACTAAGTTGGGTGATCACTTGGGAAGTCCTCGTGTTGCACCCCTTTTTTATATTTCTTTTGCTCGTTACTTCAATTTCTCCCCGTTCTTTTCATCCTTTCTTTACAAATGGCAACCTCGCACGCTCACGCCCATCGCGTTTCTTCTCCCCGACGTGTCCGCGCGGGCCCCGCCGGCCGTTCCCAGCACGTGCGTGCACCCACCGTCGCCTCGATCATGCCCACCCCGCATGCGTTAAATGCAATTTGTGCGCATGGCATGTCGGGTGCGATCATACCAGCACTAATGCACCGGATCCCATCAGAACTCCGCAGTTAAGCGTGCTTGGGCGAGAGTAGTACTAAGTTGGGTGATCACTTGGGAAGTCCTCGTGTTGCACCCCTTTTTTATATTTCTTTTGCTCGTTACTTCAATTTCTCCCCGTTCTTTTCTTCCTTTCTTTACAAATGGCAACCTCGCACGCTCACGCCCATCGCGTTTCTTCTCCCCGACGTGTCCGCGCGGGCCCCGCCGGCCGTTCCCAGCACGTGCGTGCACCCACCGTCGCCTCGATCATGGACACCCCGCATGCGTTAAATGCAATTTGTGCGCATGGCATGTCGGGTGCGATCATACCAGCACTAATGCACCGGATCCCATCAGAACTCCGCAGTTAAGCGTGCTTGGGCAAGAGTAGTACTAAGTTGGGTGATCACTTGGGAAGTCCTCGTGTTGCACCCCTTTTTTATATTTCTTTTGCTCGTTACTTCAATTTCTCCCCGTTCTTTTCTTCCTTTCTTTACAAATGGCAACCTCGCACGCTCACGCCCATCGCGTTTCTTCTCCCCGACGTGTCCGCGCGGGCCCCGCCGGCCGTTCCCAGCACGTGCGTGCACCCACCGTCGCCTCGATCATGCCCACCCCGCATGCGTTAAATGCAATTTGTGCGCATGGCATGTCGGGTGCGATCATACCAGCACTAATGCACCGGATCCCATCAGAACTCCGCAGTTAAGCGTGCTTGGGCGAGAGTAGTACTAAGTTGGGTGACCACTTGGGAAGTCCTCGTGTTGCACCCCTTTTTTATATTTCTTTTGCTCGTTACTTCAATTTCTCCCCGTTCTTTTCTTCCTTTCTTTACAAATGGCAACCTCGCACGCTCACGCCCATCGCGTTTCTTCTCCCCGACGTGTCCGCGCGGGCCCCGCCGGCCGTTCCCAGCACGTGCGTGCACCCACCGTCGCCTCGATCATGCCCACCCCGCATGCGTTAAATGCAATTTGTGCGCATGGCATGTCGGGTGCGATCATACCAGCACTAATGCACCGGATCCCATCAGAACTCCGCAGTTAAGCGTGCTTGGGCGAGAGTAGTACTAAGTTGGGTGACCACTTGGGAAGTCCTCGTGTTGCACCCCTTTTTTATATTTCTTTTGCTCGTTACTTCAATTTCTCCCCGTTCTTTTCTTCCTTTCTTTACAAATGGCAACCTCGCACGCTCACGCCCATCGCGTTTCTTCTCCCCGACGTGTCCGCGCGGGCCCCGCCGGCCGTTCCCAGCACGTGCGTGCACCCACCGTCGCCTCGATCATGCCCACCCCGCATGCGTTAAATGCAATTTGTGCGCATGGCATGTCGGGTGCGATCATACCAGCACTAATGCACCGGATCCCATCAGAACTCCGCAGTGAAGCGTGCTTGGGCGAGAGTAGTACTAAGTTGGGTGACCACTTGGGAAGTCCTCGTGTTGCACCCCTTTTTTATATTTCTTTTGCTCGTTACTTCAATTTCTCCCCGTTCTTTTCTTCCTTTCTTTACAAATGGCAACCTCGCACGCTCACGCCCATCGCGTTTCTTCTCCCCGACGTGTCCGCGCGGGCCCCGCCGGCCGTTCCCAGCACGTGCGTGCACCCACCGTCGCCTCGATCATGCCCACCCCGCATGCGTTAAATGCAATTTGTGCGCATGGCATGTCGGGTGCGATCATACCAGCACTAATGCACCGGATCCCATCAGAACTCCGCAGTTAAGCGTGCTTGGGCGAGAGTAGTACTAAGTTGGGTGACCACTTGGGAAGTCCTCGTGTTGCACCCCTTTTTTATATTTCTTTTGCTCGTTACTTCAATTTCTCCCCGTTCTTTTCTTCCTTTCTTTACAAATGGCAACCTCGCACGCTCACGCCCATCGCGTTTCTTCTCCCCGACGTGTCCGCGCGGGCCCCGCCGGCCGTTCCCAGCACGTGCGTGCACCCACCGTCGCCTCGATCATGCCCACCCCGCATGCGTTAAATGCAATTTGTGCGCATGGCATGTCGGGTGCGATCATACCAGCACTAATGCACCGGATCCCATCAGAACTCCGCAGTGAAGCGTGCTTGGGCGAGAGTAGTACTAAGTTGGGTGACCACTTGGGAAGTCCTCGTGTTGCACCCCTTTTTTATATTTCTTTTGCTCGTTACTTCAATTTCTCCCCGTTCTTTTCTTCCTTTCTTTACAAATGGCAACCTCGCACGCTCACGCCCATCGCGTTTCTTCTCCCCGACGTGTCCGCGCGGGCCCCGCCGGCCGTTCCCAGCACGTGCGTGCACCCACCGTCGCCTCGATCATGCCCACCCCGCATGCGTTAAATGCAATTTGTGCGCATGGCATGTCGGGTGCGATCATACCAGCACTAATGCACCGGATCCCATCAGAACAACGCAGTTAAGCGTGCTTGGGCGAGAGTAGTACTAAGTTGGGTGACCACTTGGGAAGTCCTCGTGTTGCACCCCTTTTTTATATTTCTTTTGCTCGTTACTTCAATTTCTCCCCGTTCTTTTCTTCCTTTCTTTACAAATGGCAACCTCGCACGCTCACGCCCATCGCGTTTCTTCTCCCCGACGTGTCCGCGCGGGCCCCGCCGGCCGTTCCCAGCACGTGCGTGCACCCACCGTCGCCTCGATCATGCCCACCCCGCATGCGTTAAATGCAATTTGTGCGCATGGCATGTCGGGTGCGATCATACCAGCACTAATGCACCGGATCCCATCAGAACTCCGCAGTTAAGCGTGCTTGGGCGAGAGTAGTACTAAGTTGGGTGACCACTTGGGAAGTCCTCGTGTTGCACCCCTTTTTTATATTTCTTTTGCTCGTTACTTCAATTTCTCCCCGTTCTTTTCTTCCTTTCTTTACAAATGGCAACCTCGCACGCTCACGCCCATCGCGTTTCTTCTCCCCGACGTGTCCGCGCGGGCCCCGCCGGCCGTTCCCAGCACGTGCGTGCACCCACCGTCGCCTCGATCATGCCCACCCCGCATGCGTTAAATGCAATTTGTGCGCATGGCATGTCGGGTGCGATCATACCAGCACTAATGCACCGGATCCCATCAGAACTCCGCAGTGAAGCGTGCTTGGGCGAGAGTAGTACTAAGTTGGGTGACCACTTGGGAAGTCCTCGTGTTGCACCCCTTTTTTATATTTCTTTTGCTCGTTACTTCAATTTCTCCCCGTTCTTTTCTTCCTTTCTTTACAAATGGCAACCTCGCACGCTCACGCCCATCGCGTTTCTTCTCCCCGACGTGTCCGCGCGGGCCCCGCCGGCCGTTCCCAGCACGTGCGTGCACCCACCGTCGCCTCGATCATGCCCACCCCGCATGCGTTAAATGCAATTTGTGCGCATGGCATGTCGGGTGCGATCATACCAGCACTAATGCACCGGATCCCATCAGAACTCCGCAGTTAAGCGTGCTTGGGCGAGAGTAGTACTAAGTTGGGTGACCACTTGGGAAGTCCTCGTGTTGCACCCCTTTTTTATATTTCTTTTGCTCGTTACTTCAATTTCTCCCCGTTCTTTTCTTCCTTTCTTTACAAATGGCAACCTCGCACGCTCACGCCCATCGCGTTTCTTCTCCCCGACGTGTCCGCGCGGGCCCCGCCGGCCGTTCCCAGCACGTGCGTGCACCCACCGTCGCCTCGATCATGCCCACCCCGCATGCGTTAAATGCAATTTGTGCGCATGGCATGTCGGGTGCGATCATACCAGCACTAATGCACCGGATCCCATCAGAACTCCGCAGTTAAGCGTGCTTGGGCGAGAGTAGTACTAAGTTGGGTGACCACTTGGGAAGTCCTCGTGTTGCACCCCTTTTTTATATTTCTTTTGCTCGTTACTTCAATTTCTCCCCGTTCTTTTCTTCCTTTCTTTACAAATGGCAACCTCGCACGCTCACGCCCATCGCGTTTCTTCTCCCCGACGTGTCCGCGCGGGCCCCGCCGGCCGTTCCCAGCACGTGCGTGCACCCACCGTCGCCTCGATCATGCCCACCCCGCATGCGTTAAATGCAATTTGTGCGCATGGCATGTCGGGTGCGATCATACCAGCACTAATGCACCGGATCCCATCAGAACTCCGCAGTTAAGCGTGCTTGGGCGAGAGTAGTACTAAGTTGGGTGACCACTTGGGAAGTCCTCGTGTTGCACCCCTTTTTTATATTTCTTTTGCTCGTTACTTCAATTTCTCCCCGTTCTTTTCTTCCTTTCTTTACAAATGGCAACCTCGCACGCTCACGCCCATCGCGTTTCTTCTCCCCGACGTGTCCGCGCGGGCCCCGCCGGCCGTTCCCAGCACGTGCGTGCACCCACCGTCGCCTCGATCATGCCCACCCCGCATGCGTTAAATGCAATTTGTGCGCATGGCATGTCGGGTGCGATCATACCAGCACTAATGCACCGGATCCCATCAGAACTCCGCAGTTAAGCGTGCTTGGGCGAGAGTAGTACTAAGTTGGGTGACCACTTGGGAAGTCCTCGTGTTGCACCCCTTTTTTATATTTCTTTTGCTCGTTACTTCAATTTCTCCCCGTTCTTTTCTTCCTTTCTTTACAAATGGCAACCTCGCACGCTCACGCCCATCGCGTTTCTTCTCCCCGACGTGTCCGCGCGGGCCCCGCCGGCCGTTCCCAGCACGTGCGTGCACCCACCGTCGCCTCGATCATGCCCACCCCGCATGCGTTAAATGCAATTTGTGCGCATGGCATGTCGGGTGCGATCATACCAGCACTAATGCACCGGATCCCATCAGAACTCCGCAGTTAAGCGTGCTTGGGCGAGAGTAGTACTAAGTTGGGTGACCACTTGGGAAGTCCTCGTGTTGCACCCCTTTTTTATATTTCTTTTGCTCGTTACTTCAATTTCTCCCCGTTCTTTTCTTCCTTTCTTTACAAATGGCAACCTCGCACGCTCACGCCCATCGCGTTTCTTCTCCCCGACGTGTCCGCGCGGGCCCCGCCGGCCGTTCCCAGCACGTGCGTGCACCCACCGTCGCCTCGATCATGCCCACCCCGCATGCGTTAAATGCAATTTGTGCGCATGGCATGTCGGGTGCGATCATACCAGCACTAATGCACCGGATCCCATCAGAACTCCGCAGTTAAGCGTGCTTGGGCGAGAGTAGTACTAAGTTGGGTGACCACTTGGGAAGTCCTCGTGTTGCACCCCTTTTTTATATTTCTTTTGCTCGTTACTTCAATTTCTCCCCGTTCTTTTCTTCCTTTCTTTACAAATGGCAACCTCGCACGCTCACGCCCATCGCGTTTCTTCTCCCCGACGTGTCCGCGCGGGCCCCGCCGGCCGTTCCCAGCACGTGCGTGCACCCACCGTCGCCTCGATCATGCCCACCCCGCATGCGTTAAATGCAATTTGTGCGCATGGCATGTCGGGGGCGATCATACCAGCACTAATGCACCGAATCCCATCAGAACTCCGCAGTTAAGCGTGCTTGGGCGAGAGTAGTACTAAGTTGGGTGACCACTTGGGAAGTCCTCGTGTTGCACCCCTTTTTTATATTTCTTTTGCTCGTTACTTCAATTTCTCCCCGTTCTTTTCTTCCTTTCTTTACAAATGGCAACCTCGCACGCTCACGCCCATCGCGTTTCTTCTCCCCGACGTGTCCGCGCGGGCCCCGCCGGCCGTTCCCAGCACGTGCGTGCACCCACCGTCGCCTCGATCATGCCCACCCCGCATGCGTTAAATGCAATTTGTGCGCATGGCATGTCGGGTGCGATCATACCAGCACTAATGCACCGGATCCCATCAGAACTCCGCAGTTAAGCGTGCTTGGGCGAGAGTAGTACTAAGTTGGGTGACCACTTGGGAAGTCCTCGTGTTGCACCCCTTTTTTATATTTCTTTTGCTCGTTACTTCAATTTCTCCCCGTTCTTTTCTTCCTTTCTTTACAAATGGCAACCTCGCACGCTCACGCCCATCGCGTTTCTTCTCCCCGACGTGTCCGCGCGGGCCCCGCCGGCCGTTCCCAGCACGTGCGTGCACCCACCGTCGCCTCGATCATGCCCACCCCGCATGCGTTAAATGCAATTTGTGCGCATGGCATGTCGGGTGCGATCATACCAGCACTAATGCACCGGATCCCATCAGAACTCCGCAGTTAAGCGTGCTTGGGCGAGAGTAGTACTAAGTTGGGTGATCACTTGGGAAATCCTCGTGTTGCACCCCTTTTTTATATTTCTTTTGCTCGTTACTTCAATTTCTCCCCGTTCTTTTCTTCCTTTCTTTACAAATGGCAACCTCGCACGCTCACGCCCATCGCGTTTCTTCTCCCCGACGTGTCCGCGCGTGCCCCGCCGGCCGTTCCCAGCACGTGCGTGCACCCACCGTCGCCTCGATCATGCCCACCCCGCATGCGTTAAATGCAATTTGTGCGCATGGCATGTCGGGTGCGATCATACCAGCACTAATGCACCGGATCCCATCAGAACTCCGCAGTTAAGCGTGCTTGGGCGAGAGTAGTACTAAGTTGGGTGACCACTTTGGAAGTCCTCGTGTTGCACCCCTTTTTTATATTTCTTTTGCTCGTTACTTCAATTTCTCCCCGTTCTTTTCTTCCTTTCTTTACAAATGGCAACCTCGCACGCTCACGCCCATCGCGTTTCTTCTCCCCGACGTGTCCACGCGGGCCCCGCCGGCCGTTCCCAGCACGTGCGTGCACCCACCGTCGCCTCGATCATGCCCACCCCGCATGCGTTAAATGCAATTTGTGCGCATGGCATGTCGGGTGCGATCATACCAGCACTAATGCACCGGATCCCATCAGAACTCCGCAGTTAAGCGTGCTTGGGCGAGAGTAGTACTAAGTTGGGTGACCACTTGGGAAGTCCTCGTGTTGCACCCCTTTTTTATATTTCTTTTGCTCGTTACTTCAATTTCTCCCCGTTCTTTTCTTCCTTTCTTTACAAATGGCAACCTCGCACGCTCACGCCCATCGCGTTTCTTCTCCCCGACGTGTCCGCGCGGGCCCCGCCGGCCGTTCCCAGCACGTGCGTGCACCCACCGTCGCCTCGATCATGCCCACCCCGCATGCGTTAAATGCAATTTGTGCGCATGGCATGTCGGGTGCGATCATACCAGCACTAATGCACCGGATCCCATCAGAACTCCGCAGTGAAGCGTGCTTGGGCGAGAGTAGTACTAAGTTGGGTGACCACTTGGGAAGTCCTCGTGTTGCACCCCTTTTTTATATTTCTTTTGCTCGTTACTTCAATTTCTCCCCGTTCTTTTCTTCCTTTCTTTACAAATGGCAACCTCGCACGCTCACGCCCATCGCGTTTCTTCTCCCCGACGTGTCCGCGCGGGCCCCGCCGGCCGTTCCCAGCACGTGCGTGCACCCACCGTCGCCTCGATCATGCCCACCCCGCATGCGTTAAATGCAATTTGTGCGCATGGCATGTCGGGTGCGATCATACCAGCACTAATGCACCGGATCCCATCAGAACTCCGCAGTGAAGCGTGCTTGGGCGAGAGTAGTACTAAGTTGGGTGACCACTTGGGAAGTCCTCGTGTTGCACCCCTTTTTTATATTTCTTTTGCTCGTTACTTCAATTTCTCCCCGTTCTTTTCTTCCTTTCTTTACAAATGGCAACCTCGCACGCTCACGCCCATCGCGTTTCTTCTCCCCGACGTGTCCGCGCGGGCCCCGCCGGCCGTTCCCAGCACGTGCCCACCGTCGCCTCGATCATGCCCACCCCGCATGCGTTAAATGCAATTTGTGCGCATGGCATGTCGGGTGCGATCATACCAGCACTAATGCACCGGATCCCATCAGAACTCCGCAGTTAAGCGTGCTTGGGCGAGAGTAGTACTAAGTTGGGTGACACTTGGGAAGTCCTCGTGTTGCACCCCTTTTTATATTTCTTTTGCTCGTTACTTCAATTTCTCCCCGTTCTTTTTCTTCCTTTCTTTACAAATGGCAACCTCGCACGCTCACGCCCATCGCGTTTCTTCTCCCCGACGTGTCCGCGCGGGCCCGCCGGCCGTTCCCAGCACGTGCGTGCACCCACCGTCGCCTCGATCATGCCCACCCCGCATGCGTTAAATGCAATTTGTGCGCATGGCATGTCGGGTGCGATCATACCAGCACTAATGCACCGGATCCCATCAGAACTCCGCAGTTAAGCGTGCTTGGGCGAGAGTAGTACTAAGTTGGGTGACCACTTGGGAAGTCCTCGTGTTGCACCCCTTTTTTATATTTCTTTTGCTCGTTACTTCAATTTCTCCCCGTTCTTTTCTTCCTTTCTTTACAAATGGCAACCTCGCACGCTCACGCCCATCGCGTTTCTTCTCCCCGACGTGTCCGCGCGGGCCCCGCCGGCCGTTCCCAGCACGTGCGTGCACCCACCGTCGCCTCGATCATGCCCACCCGCATGCGTTAAATGCAATTTGTGCGCATGGCATGTCGGGTGCGATCATACCAGCACTAATGCACCAGATCCCATCAGAACTCCGCAGTTAAGCGTGCTTGGGCGAGAGTAGTACTAAGTTGGGTGACCACTTGGGAAGTCCTCGTGTTGCACCCCTTTTTTATATTTCTTTTGCTCGTTACTTCAATTTCTCCCCGTTCTTTTCTCCTTTCTTTACAAATGGCAACCTCGCACGCTCACGCCCATCGCGTTTCTTCTCCCCGACGTGTCCGCGCGGCCCCGCCGGCCGTTCCCAGCACGTGCGTGCACCCACCGTCGCCTCGATCATGCCCACCCCGCATGCGTTAAATGCAATTTGTGCGCATGGCATGTCGGGTGCGATCATACCAGCACTAATGCACGGATCCCATCAGAACTCCGCAGTTAAGCGTGCTTGGGCGAGAGTAGTACTAAGTTGGGTGATCACTTGGGAAGTCCTCGTGTTGCACCCCTTTTTTATATTTCTTTTGCTCGTTACTTCAATTTCTCCCGTTCTTTTCTTCCTTTCTTTACAAATGGCAACCTCGCACGCTCACGCCCATCGCGTTTCTTCTCCCCGACGTGTCCGCGCGGGCCCCGCCGGCCGTTCCCAGCACGTGCGTGCACCCACCGTCGCCTCGATCATGCCCACCCCGCATGCGTTAAATGCAATTTGTGCGCATGGCATGTCGGGTGCGATCATACCAGCACTAATGCACCGGATCCCATCAGAACTCCGCAGTTAAGCGTGCTTGGGCGAGAGTAGTACTAAGTTGGGTGACCACTTGGGAAGTCCTCGTGTTGCACCCCTTTTTTATATTTCTTTTGCTCGTTACTTCAATTTCTCCCCGTTCTTTTCTTCCTTTCTTTACAAATGCAACCTCGCACGCTCACGCCCATCGCGTTTCTTCTCCCCGACGTGTCCGCGCGGGCCCCGCCGGCCGTTCCAGCACGTGCGTGCACCCACCGTCGCCTGATCATGCCCACCCCGCATGCGTTAAATGCAATTTGTGCGCATGGCATGTCGGGTGCGATCATACCAGCACTAATGCACCGGATCCCATCAGAACTCCGCAGTTAAGCGTGCTTGGGCGAGAGTAGTACTAAGTTGGGTGACCACTTGGGAAGTCCTCGTGTTGCACCCCTTTTTTATATTTCTTTTGCTCGTTACTTCAATTTCTCCCGTTCTTTTCTTCCTTTCTTTACAAATGCAACCTCGCACGCTCACGCCCATCGCGTTTCTTCTCCCCGACGTGTCCGCGCGGGCCCCGCCGGCCGTTCCCAGCACGTGCGTGCACCCACCGTCGCCTCGATCATGCCCACCCCGCTGCGTTAAATGCAATTTGTGCGCATGGCATGTTGGGTGCGATCATACCAGCACTAATGCACCGGATCCCATCAGAACTCCGCAGTTAAGCGTGCTTGGGCGAGAGTAGTACTAAGTTGGGTGACCACTTGGGAAGTCCTCGTGTTGCACCCTTTTTTATATTTCTTTTGCTCGTTACTTCAATTTCTCCCCGTTCTTTTCTTCCTTTCTTTACAAATGGCAACCTCGCACGCTCACGCCCATCGCGTTTCTTCTCCCCGACGTGTCCGCGCGGGCCCCGCCGGCCGTTCCCAGCACGTGCGTGCACCCACCGTCGCCTCGATCATGCCCACCCCGCTTGCGTTAAATGCAATTTGTGCGCATGGCATGTCGGGTGCGATCATACCAGCACTAATGCACCGGATCCCATCAGAACTCCGCAGTTAAGCGTGCTTGGGCGAGAGTAGTACTAAGTTGGGTGACCACTTGGGAAGTCCTCGTGTTGCACCCCTTTTTTATATTTCTTTTGCTCGTTACTTCAATTTCTCCCCGTTCTTTTCTTCCTTTCTTTTACAAATGGCAACCTCGCACGCTCACGCCCATCGCGTTTCTTCTCCCCGACGTGTCCGCGCGGGCCCCGCCGGCCGTTCCCAGCACGTGCGTGCACCCACCGTCGCCTCGATCATGCCCACCCCGCATGCGTTAAATGCAATTTGTGCACATGGCATGTCGGGTGCGATCATACCAGCACTAATGCACCGGATCCCATCAGAACTCCGCAGTTAAGCGTGCTTGGGCGAGAGTAGTACTAAGTTGGGTGACCACTTGGGAAGTCCTCGTGTTGCACCCCTTTTTTATATTTCTTTTGCTCGTTACTTCAATTTCTCCCCGTTTCTTTTCTTCCTTTCTTTACAAATGGCAACCTCGCACGCTCACGCCCATCGCGTTTCTTCTCCCCGACGTGTCCGCGCGGGCCCCGCCGGCCGTTCCCAGCACGTGCGTGCACCCACCGTCGCCTCGATCATGCCCACCCCGCATGCGTTAAATGCAATTTGTGCACATGGCATGTCGGGTGCGATCATACCAGCACTAATGCACCGGATCCCATCAGAACTCCGCAGTTAAGCGTGCTTGGGCGAGAGTAGTACTAAGTTGGGTGACCACTTGGGAAGTCCTCGTGTTGCACCCCTTTTTTATATTTCTTTTGCTCGTTACTTCAATTTCTCCCCGTTCTTTTCTTCCTTTCTTTACAAATGGCAACCTCGCACGCTCACGCCCATCGCGTTTCTTCTCCCCGACGTGTCCGCGCGGGCCCCGCCGGCCGTTCCCAGCACGTGCGTGCACCCACCGTCGCCTCGATCATGCCCACCCCGCATGCGTTAAATGCAATTTGTGCGCATGGCATGTCGGGTGCGATCATACCAGCACTAATGCACCGGATCCCATCAGAACTCCGCAGTTAAGCGTGCTTGGGCGAGAGTAGTACTAAGTTGGGTGACCACTTGGGAAGTCCTCGTGTTGCACCCCTTTTTTATATTCTTTTGCTCGTTACTTCAATTTCTCCCGTTCTTTTCTTCCTTTCTTTACAAATGGCAACCTCGCACGCTCACGCCCATCGCGTTTCTCCCCGACGTGTCCGCGCGGGCCCCGCCGGCCGTTCCCAGCACGTGCGTGCACCCACCGTCGCCTCGATCATGCCCACCCCGCATGCGTTAAATGCAATTTGTGCGCATGGCATGTCGGGTGCGATCATACCAGCACTAATGCACCGGATCCCATCAGAACTCCGCAGTTAAGCGTGCTTGGGCGAGAGTAGTACTAAGTTGGGTGACCCACTTGGGAAGTCCTCGTGTTGCACCCCTTTTTTATATTTCTTTTGCTCGTTACTTCAATTCTCCCCGTTCTTTTCTTCCTTTCTTTACAAATGGCTACCTCGCACGCTCACGCCCATCGCGTTTCTTCTCCCCGACGTGTCCGCGGGCCCCGCCGGCCGTTCCCAGCACGTGCGTGCACCCACCGTCGCCTCGATCATGCCCACCCCGCATGCGTTAAATGCAATTTGTGCGCATGGCATGTCGGGTGCGATCATACCAGCACTAATGCACCGGATCCCATCAGAACTCCGCAGTTAAGCGTGCTTGGGCGAGAGTAGTACTAAGTTGGGTGACCACTTGGGAAGTCCTCGTGTTGCACCCCTTTTTTATATTTCTTTTGCTCGTTACTTCAATTTCTCCCCGTTCTTTTCTTCCTTTCTTTTACAAATGGCAACCTCGCACGCTCACGCCCATCGCGTTTCTTCTCCCCGACGTGTCCGCGCGGGCCCCGCCTGCCGTTCCCAGCACGTGCGTGCACCCACCGTCGCCTCGATCATGCCCACCCCGCATGCGTTAAATGCAATTTGTGCGCATGGCAAGTCGGGTGCGATCATACCAGCACTAATGCACCGGATCCCATCAGAACTCCGCAGTTAAGCGTGCTTGGCGAGAGTAGTACTAAGTTGGGTGACCACTTGGGAAGTCCTCGTGTTGCACCCCTTTTTTATATTTCTTTTGCTCGTTACTTCAATTTCTCCCCGTTCTTTTCTTCCTTTCTTTACAAATGGCAACCTCGCACGCTCACGCCCATCGCGTTTCTTCTCCCCGACGTGTCCGCGCGGGA
>NW_028258055.1:30000-32887 GCF_057944985.1 Cucurbita pepo subsp. pepo | reverse complement strand
AGATCGGATTATGAGTTATTAACTGATAAAATGAATAAAAATTCACAATTTGAGGGGCCGCCCCTAAAGGTCCTAACGAATTCCTAATTTCAATTAGAGGATCCTTTTTACTTGATTCTTTTATGACATTATAATCTTTTACATCGTTGAATAGATCCATTTGCAAACAATTCGATGCTGACAAAATTATCAAAGATTGGCGTTCTTTATTTCTATTCAACAACGTACGAATAGTTCCTTGATTTTGACTAAGGGATTGTGGAACCCTTGTCTTGGAATAAATAGAAAAAAATGGATTGATATTGGTGCGATCTGACTCATTATTAAAGATCAATCCTGAACCTGACGGATCTTGCCTTTTTCTGATATACGAAGTATCGGATTTCACTAAGTCTATTCGTAGGAAATTTCGAACCAGACCATTTGTACTTACTTCAACAAAGGAAGCGCGGGCTTCTTCGATAGAAGAGCTTTTTTTGTCTCGGTCCCAATTCAACAATAAACAAGTCCGAACTAATTGAATGCTTGTGCCAGAAATTCCCCGAATTGGTTTTCCATTTCCATAAAGGATATAATTGATAACTCTAAGCTCCAGATTATCCCTTTCTTGCAATAGATCCTGTGGGAAAAGTGTTACTAAATTTATACCGTCGGCTAGTTCATATATGATTACAGGTCGAACAAAAACAAAATACTTTTTCTTGGTAGGTGTGATCCACTGGACATAAATCCAATTTTTCAATTTTTTTGATTTCTTAGAATTTTTTTTTACTTTTTCAGGTGGTATCAACATGCCATTGTGTCGGGATATCTTATCCATCTCTCCAGGAAAATGTATATCTCCAGAAAATATTTTGAGTTCAATCCTTTGTTTTTTTTTCTCCACTCGGACCAATCCGCCTACTCGGCTTCTTATACTTAAAGTTAGTCGTGTAGCTACTCCAATGATACTATTGTTCCGTACCATTATGGAAGAAGATTCAGGTAAAATATGCACTTCCTCGGGAATGAAAAAAAATGGATCCACTTTCATTTGCATTTGGTATTTTGGCTTAAAGTCTTTGACTCCTCGATACTCAATCAAATCCTCTTTTTTGAGGATTGAATGCATCCCTATAGTCCCATATTTAGTAATTCCTGAACTATTTCTTCTGTATTGAGGATCATCGAAATAAGCAAGAATACTATTTCTACGAAAAATACCATTTATGGGTATTTCAATCGAAATACCGGAAGGGGGTGGTAGTTCTTTTTCTCGTTCTTGAAGTGATTCAAATTGAATGATGAATCCATTTCTTCGCCTCTTTGCCAATAAATCAGAATTACCGTGGAAAATAGTAGGATCTGTGAGATTAGATTGACCCGTACATAGGATTGGATTAAGTTCTGAATAATCAGGAATTCCGCTTTCGTTTTTACCAGAGAGATCCGGACCATCAAATTTTTGTCTCACTTTATCATTATTTACTGAAAGGCTAGAAATATATCTTCTTTCGACAGAAAGAGAATGAACGTTAATTTGATCTTGATCCTTGTAGAGTGAAAAAGGGACTGCACTGCATCCGCACGAACCTCCTGATAATATCCATAAATGACTTGTTTTTGGTAAGAGATGGACATTACTATATGTAAATTCGGGTGCATGGTACACATCAGTACTCCAATGCATTTCTCCCTCTGAGTCAGAATAAATATGTTTTCGAACCCTCTCTTTTAAATTAAGAGTGTATGTTCCCGCGCGAATCTCAGCAATCACTTGTTCTGATTCTACATATTGATCGTTTTGAACTAAAAGTAAACTTTTGGGTGGAATAGTGACGTTATGTATAATATCCTCACTCTCAATAGTCAGATACAAGTCTATATAACATAAAAACGCAGGATGCCCATGACGTGTACGTGTGGGATGAACCAAATCCTCATTGAATTTGATTTTTCCATTAGAAGGAGCTCGTATATGTTCTGCAGTCCCCCCTGTGAATACTCCGCCGGTATGAAAAGTTCTTAATGTTAGTTGAGTACCCGGTTCTCCAATAGATTGACCCGCAATAATACCTACGGCTTCTCCCAATTCGACCAGGTCCCCGTGAGTAGGACTTCGTCCATAACATAATCGGCAGATCCAAGATGTACTCCTACAAGTAAAGGGAGTCCGAATAGATATCGGTTGTGTTTGAAAGGTTATGAATCGATTGATAAGTCCAATACCAATATCTTGATTTCGTATGCCAATGCATCGCGGGCCCATATATATATCGTCCGCTAATACACGACCAATTAATGTTTGGATAAAAATTCTTTCCGGAATCATCTTATTTTCAGGACTCACTGAAATCCCTCGGATGGTTCCACAATCGGTTCTACGTACAACAATGTGTTGAACGACTTCAACAAGTCTGCGTGTAAGATATCCAGCATCCGATGTTCGTACAGCAGTATCCACAACTCCTTTACGCGCTCCGTAGCAAGAAATTATATATTCCGTTAAGGACAGCCCCTCACGTAAATTGCTTTGAATGGGTAAATCAATCATTTGTCCTTGTGGATCGGACATTAATCCTCTCATACCTACTAATTGGTGTACTTGAGATGCATTTCCTCGAGCTCCCGAAAAAGACATTATATGGACTGGATTAAAAGGGTCAGTCATCCTAAAATTAGGATTCATTTCTTGTCGCAAATATTCACTTGTAGCATACCATATCTCAATGGACTGGCGTAATTTTTCTACTGCGTGTACGTTTCCATAATGATGGTGTTTTTCCAAAATCAAACTTTGTTGTTCAGCATCTTGGACTAGCCATCCCTTAGAAGGGATTGTTAAAAGATCATCAATTCCTAATGAAATGGATGTAGCAGTGGCCTGCTGGAACCCCAGAGTCTTTAT
>NW_028258055.1:17500-25000 GCF_057944985.1 Cucurbita pepo subsp. pepo | reverse complement strand
GATCCCCAATGACCAATCCTTGCATGAATTGCTAATGATCCAATAAGTCCAACATTAATTCCTTCAGACGTGTCAATTGGGCAAATGCGTCCATAATGACTAGGATGGATATCTCGTATCCGAAAACTAGCAGTTCGCCCTGTCAATCCTCCTGGGCCCAAATAACTCAATTTTCTCCCATGAACTATTTGTGTCAATGGATTAGTTCGATCTAAAACTTGAGATAATGGGTGTAATCCGAAAAAAGATTCAAACGTGGTTGTTAATGGAGTTGAAGTTACCAAATTCTGAGGAGTCGGTATCAATTTATGTCTAATTGCTCCACATATAGTTCCTCTAACCATATTTTCTAAACGAACTAGAGCCAATCCGAATTGATCTTGTAAGAGATCGGCGACAGAACGAATCCGTTTATTTTTCAAATGATTCATATCGTCAAGTGTACCCATTCCAAATTTCAGTCCAATCAAATGATCTGCAGCTGCCAATATATCTCGCGGTAACAAAAATGTATTGTTCTCAGGTATATCAAGATTAAGTCTCTGGTTCAGATTTCGTCGACCAATCCTTCCTAATTCACATCTTTGTTGAAAGAATTTCTTTTGTAATTCCTTACATAAGGATTCAGAAAATACCGGATCTCCACCTACACAAGAAAATTGTTGATAAAACTCCAAAATGGCATTTTCTTTTGATCCAATTTTTTTTTTCTCCTTATCATTCAGGAAAGACAAAAAAATTTCAGGGTAGCAAACATTCTCGAGAATTTCTCTTAGATTCGAACCCATAGCTGATGATAGAACTAGAATAGATATTTTCTGTTTCCTACTCACACGAGCCCATATCCTTGCTTTTCGATCAATCTCTAATTCTAATCTTCCTCCCCAATCAGATATTATGGTGCCGGTATAGACCGAAATTCCGTTATGGTCCAATTCTGACCGGTAATAGATACCGGGGCTTTGCAATATTTGACTGATCACAATTCTGTATAGTCCATTTACTATAGAAGTTCCCAGGGAATTCATTAGAGGAATGTTTCCAATAAAAATTGTTTGTTCTTGCATATCCCTACGGGTTTTCCAAATTAATCCTGCGGATACGTATAATTCAGAAGAATATGTGAGTGATTCATAGACAGCATCTCTTTCTTTTATCAATGGTTCTACCAATTTATATGTTTCCACAAATAATTGAAATTCAATTTCTTGATCTGTATCTTCAATTTTTGGAAACTTAGAAAGTTCTTCTGTTAAGCCATGATCAATGAACCTACAAAACCCTTCAAATTGTATCTGATTAAACCCAGGTATTGTAGACATTCTCTCATTTCCACCCCCAAGCATTTTTTTTATTTCCCATTTATAAAAAAAATCCCATTATTTGCTTATTCATCATCAAATGGATCGATTTAGCAATGATGGAATTTAGATTATGTTTACTGAATCACATGAAATTTTCCCTAACTTGATAGATGTAATAGATGTAATGCATCAAATACATATGAACGTAGGAATAAAGAGCCTTTGATACTTAAATTGGAATTTGCAACAACTACAAATGAAATACAAAGGAATTGGTAAATTCTATTTAGACTTATGGAGTTTTGTATAGAATATCTATATCAAAACAAAAGTGAGTCCATTTCTACCATTATTATGATATTCCAATCCGATTGGGTACTATAAATAGATTCGGGATTTGATCTGCAGAAACAATATACAATTTTTTTTGTATTTTTTTAACAACATGTAACTTTTTCGTAGATTCCACTGTTAAAAAAAAATTCGCATAGAAGAGAGATATTTTACCTATACCTATATTTTTTTTAGTAGAATTCATAGAATCCCATTGAAGTATGTATGAAGACTTGTATTTATTAATATAATAAACATGTGCAGATATATATATAGTTATATATATCTCCTCCTTTATTACAGTTCTATGGGGGACACGTACTCTATCCAATTTTCTATTTAATGATAATGAAAAAAAAAAATTGTAAAAATGGAATTCTGAACATTTCCTATAAACATCTTATATAGATAAGATACCCAATTAGATTTAGATAATTGTAATCATTTATGTTCTGGGGTTTACATATACTAATAATCGCTATTATAATTTTCATTAAGAAGGATTTTTTTATGGTTATGGAAACGAATCAATACGGATGGATTAGTAATGATTAGTTATGTATCAATTTTTATTTATTTAGGTAAGGTATCAATTTTTGGATTGTTTTCTTATATCATTAGGGAAACCTAATTTTCAATTTTAATCCAAGAATCATTTATGAATTCACAGTCAATTGTTAAAGTTAACGGTTCCCATTTGTCTCCTTAATTTTTGCTTTTGTGACTGAAAATCCACATTTTTTTTTCAATAGAAAAAGAAAGTAAAGTTTTTCGGTTTTTAGTTTTAGATATTGTGTGTTGTAAGATACTATCAATCGAAGAGATAGAGCCAATACAATATTTTGTATCGTTTTGGCGGCATGGCCGAGCGGTAAGGCGGGGGACTGCAAATCCCTTTTTCCCCAGTTCAAATCCGGGTGTCGCCTCATCAACAAACAAAAGAATGGAAATACTTTCTGCTATTTTGCTGATATAACTTTATCATTTTTTTTCCAGGAGAAGAAAAAAAAAAGCAAGCCTCTTTATATTTGCTTGATTCTAAGCATCGTTGGGGTTCTGTAAAATGCTATACATCCTTGCGTCTAGGTTTCGTTTCAAGAATTTAGTAGAGTAATGAAAAATAATCGTTAAATCTTGATATGATAACCCTTCGACTCCGAATGTGGTGTCTACTGATTGGGTCTTGAATTAGGGAATCGAATTTCATTTTGAGTTACGGAAAGGAGGAAGATACTTTATATATGGACTCATGAAAGTATCTGAGTGCTCGAGCATTCAATCACTATTATATTGAATGGATAATTGGCTTTTTTTTATTTGAATCTTAAAAAAAGGAACTTCTTTCTTTTCGATAAGCTCTAGCATGTAATAGGTCATCCCATCTCCCGATTGTCTCTATGAAACAATCGGGAGACAGTAAAGATTAGATCAAATGAGAAAGGAATAATAGGGGTATGCGATAGATAGTGATCTATGTTGATTGACTATTTTTATACTCATTTTTTAATGTAATGAAATGCAGGACAACAAAAGAAAGACTAGGTCTTATTATTCCTACATGGTACTAACACTCCTTTGATACTTCCAAGAGTTTCTCTGCCTCTTTTATTTGTACTTAATTTTTTCGATTATACTAGAAATCATATAATAACTTGTTATAATTCGATTTTTTGGATTGTTTGATCAATGGTGTTGTGCCCGAATCTCTTTTTGACTATGCGCTAGTGATTCCACTATTATTAGTGAATAATAATTATTAGTGAGCAATTATGGAATAATTCTTTTATATTCATAGAGATAGGGGACATAATTCACATGGATATGGTAAGTCTCGCTTGGGCTGCTTTAATGGTAGTCTTTACATTTTCTCTTTCACTCGTAGTATGGGGAAGAAGTGGACTCTAGAAGTACTACTAATTGAAGAATCAAACTGTATCGATTGTTTTTGGTTTATTTTATAGATCATTCTGCAAAACTTTTTTTCTTTGATTTTTTTTGAACAGTAAAAAAAAAAAAAAAATAGTTCTGATTATAAGTTTTTAAGTGGATACATACTTTCGACACGAAAGAACATAGACATAGTGGTTGTCCAATGAGATACTCCGCATAATAATCTACTACTTCATAATAAGATAGTACCTCGGGGTAGCCACCCACATATTACGTGCTTACCACTTGTTTTATTTATTATTCTTAGTATTTTAGTTATTTTCAAAATAGGATTTCTGCTTGTTTTATCGAACTCATTTCATATCATGGTTCAAACGTTAAAGATGGGGTTTACTAATTCTTTTCGAAATCCGAAGATAAAAAGTTCCTACGGAACCGAACCCCTGGATCATCTGTCAATTGCTCAATCAATTACTTCTTTTGAATGCTAAAAAAAGGATTAGTGGCCTTTCGATTATTTCATTTCAGATTCATTGGAATCAACATGAATTATGAAGCAAAGAAATAGAATTGGGCCACGATGTATATTATATTAACATTACATATATGTAAGAGATATGATATCTCTATATAAATAGAAAGATATATATTGTAGATTCATCTATATTCAAATTGATCTATATTCAACCTCTATTTTTATAGAGTACAATTTTATACACTTCAATAACAATAAGAGATAGTATGGTAGAAGGATTCATATATTTCTTTCTACCATACTATCGGATCTCATAGAATACTTCTCTCGTAGAATACTGATAATTCTAGTCCGCCAATTTCATTTAAGACGCGAAATTGGAATCCTTGTGATTTTTCTTATCTTCAATCATTGATAAGAACAAAAAAGTCAAGATTAATTCAAATTAATCACTTTGACTGATTGTTTTTACGTATATTATAAGTAAAAAGGCGGTAGAAGGAACTAGAATGAACAGTGCAGTAGCAATAAATGCGAGAATATTTACTTCCATAATCTCATCGTTTCATTTTTTATTCGCAATAACTCGGGATTTAATCCCATAGAGATGATAAATGTTTCGCTTGTAAATTCAATGGGCTGCATTGCATCTCGATGATATCGAATCGTATTAAAATATCATGAATAACAATATCGGAGCTATCAAATCGATTCATCGTCGAGAATTGAATAGTATAACATAGGAAGATCTTTTATCCATACCGAATTCAAACAAAATGGGATTCCTGATGCAATCAAGAATTTCTGTACTTTTTTTTTATTTCTAATTTTTTGCATTCTTTCTTTTCTATAATCTACTGCCCTCTTGTCCAATGCAATTATCTGATGAAGTCTCATCAGACTACCTTTACCCTCACATTGTTTATAAACAAACTCAAGCAAACAATAGCAGCGAAATTCAAAAAAGGAAAAGGAGGTAGGTTCGAACTAAACTCCTTCCTTTTTTTGTACTGATCAAATCTTCTTAAAAAAAAATAATTAAACTAAACTTAAACTTTCAAAAATTATTAATTCCCTCACTAAGACAGATAGATGGGGATCCTTGTTTGTATTAATATCCTCTTTCCTTGAATTAGTAGTGGGACGTATATATCAAAAGTTAAGTGTGAAATTTGAATGAGATAGATTATTTCAAATTCAAATTAGTAATTGAATTTACTAATTGAGGTTACACAAAATCGGAGCCTGAACGTATATATTTTGCTTTAAGACGAAAAATTAGATCATAGTTTACTATGTACAATTTTTTTTGTATCGTCCAAATTCCCTTTGTGTATGTGCTTCCCGGAAACGTATAGTACTCTATTCCATTACAAAAATCGGGCGTAATCAACTAGACCCAGTACGGTATTCTTTCGAATCCGGAATATGATGCTACCAATAATTGCGGTAATTCACATATGGCACATATGGCTTTCTCCCATCAATCAATACTCGTTGAAGAAATGGAAATTTCCATATTTTTTTTTGATGAAAAATGTGGAAAAAAAATAAGAGAGATCCCGTTTGGAATAAAATTAAGTTATGTTATTTGTTCTCTCTTTCACAGGAAAGAAAGAGATGAATTGATGTATTTTTTTTTATTGGATTTGGATCCATCGGGACTGACGGGGCTCGAACCCGCAGCTTCCGCCTTGACAGGGCGGTGCTCTGACCAATTGAACTACAATCCCGGGGAAATAAAGTGTACAACATATGTTGTTGATTTAATTTCCTTCAAACCTTTCTATGTAGATTTTTGATTCGAATTGTCATATTTTACCAGACAGAGACGCGAGTAATAGATTGATATGCGCGGAGACATGTACTTTAGTGAGAGGAGCATGGATTAATAGTCATTTTTTCGTTATTGTCAAATTGATTGATAATCAATCTGTCAATCAATAAAAAAAGAGTTTTTTTTATTCTTTCATATCAAGCATTTCTGTCGAAGGACAAATGGGTTATATCATTTTATGGTGGATCCGCGAATTATTGGGCCGAGCTGGATTTGAACCAGCGTAGACATATTGCCAACGAATTTACAGTCCGTCCCCATTAACCGCTCGGGCATCGACCCGGGAAGAATCAATTCCAAGCTTATTGATAATCCATGATCAACTTCCTTTCGTAGTACCCTACCCCCAGGGGAAGTCGAATCCCCGCTGCCTCCTTGAAAGAGAGATGTCCTGAACCACTAGACGATGGGGGCATACTTGCCCGACTGCCATCATACTATGATCATAGTATGAATAGTTTTTTGAAATTGTCAATATAAATATAATCGACTAATATGATGCAATTCGAAGGATTTTTCTGTCTTTCATTATTCCATAGAATTTTTTGATTTGGGATTTATATTTATGAATCGTTCATTCTAATCACTATTACCCATATAATTCTATATAGAAATTCTTTTATTTGAAATTGAATTGCATTTTTTTTTTCTTTATTAAAAAATAAATAATATACATAAATTTTACAATTTGAATATATAGTTATATTAATTACATTATAGAATATCAAATGAAAATAGTGGTTTAGTAGTGATTAGAAGAAACGTCTAAAAAATGAAAAAACAAAAAGAATAAATATTCGAAAAGAAAAAAAAAACTATATTATTATTTTAGTTAAATAATACGAAGGCTAGTACCCTTCGGGAAGTGATTGGTTTGCCATATGCTATAAACGGGATTAAACTCAATTTCTCATACTTTCACTCATTGATTCACTCATTGTTAAGATTCGGTTAGGTAGGTATATTTCGATCTCACACTAAGCCAAGAAATTCAAAAACGATAAATTTGGAAATCTGGGGAAGAGAGGGATAGGGATCAACAAGTTATTGAAAATTGTTTTTCTCGCCAAGTCGAATTGCTTTATCAATGATTCGGTGAATGGATCTATATTCAATTCGTGGGTGTACATGTCTCAATCAAATGAATTTCGTTAGGGTGGGGCTCATCAATTTAATTAGGATCGGTCTTATGATGAAACAATTCATTGCATTGATCAAATCCAATATCAATAAACCATTTTACCTATACTCATTAGATAAATCCAATTTTTCGTTCCTGAATGAACGACTATGTGGATAAGATATATTTATGTACATAAATTATTATTTATAATTTATAATAATTATATACACTAGACTCATCGTGGCTAGTGGCTTATTCAGAAATTGAATCAAATAGGCCTTTTTAACTCAGTGGTAGAGTAACGCCATGGTAAGGCGTAAGTCATCGGTTCAAATCCGATAAGGGGCTTTGGCTTTTTTCATAAAACTCCAGCCGTAGTATTCATATTTGATTGAAGGTAGAATAGACGACATATTTTTTTTTTGTAATAAAAAAAGTAAAAACCGTATAATTTCATTCAATTATAAAAAAGTTCTCTTTAATTATAACAAGTTATTATTATAATGAATAATATAATAGTAATTATAGTTAGAAACTC
>NW_028258054.1:0-33067 GCF_057944985.1 Cucurbita pepo subsp. pepo | reverse complement strand
TTAGTTATGATTATTTAGAATAGAATGTCGAAGAAAGGGAGTGTGCAAAAAAGTAAAATAGTGCTTAAAATTGAAACCCTAATTGGTTAACCCCGAACTCAGAACGTTTGAAGAACGTCCTAATAAACCCGAGCAACTGGCCATCTTTTACGAAACTTTTGGAGTAATGAATTGGCATGAGGATTTAGAATAGAATATCGAAGAAACGGAGTGTATAAAATAGTAAAAAAAGTTCTTCAAATCGACTCCCTAATTCGAAAACCACAAATTCGGGACGTTTGAAGCACGTGCTAATAAAATTGAGTAACTGTCCATCTTTTTCGAAACTTTTGTGGGGAATGATTAGGCATGATGATTTAGAATAGAGTGTCGAGGAAATGGAGTGTATAAAAAAGTAAAAAAGTGCTTAAAATCGAAACCCTAATTTGGAAACCCCGAATTCAGGACGTTTGAAGCATGTGCTAACAAAACCGAGTAACTGTCCATCTTTTGTGAAACTTTTGAGGCGAATGATCAGGTAGGATGATTTAGAATAGCATGTCGAAGAAACGAAGTGTATACATCAGTAAAAAAAAGTGCTTAAAATTGAAACCTTAATTCGGAAACCCGAATTCGGGACGATTGAAGCACGTGCTAATAAAACCGAGTCACATCTTTTTCGACAATTGCGTGGGGAATGAGTAGGCATGATGATTTAGAATAGAATGTCGAAGAAACGGAGTGTATAAAACAGTAACAAAGTGCTTAAAATTGAAACCCTAATTCAAAAACCCCGAATTCGGGACGTTTGAAGCACGTGTTTATAAAATCGAGTAACTGTCCATCTTTTTCGAAACTGTTGTTGGGATTGATTAGGCATGATGATTTGGAATAGAATGTCGAAGAAACAGAGGGTATAAAATAGTAAAAAAAGCGATTAAATCAAAACCCTAATTCGGACACCCCGAATTGAGGACGTTTGAAGCACGTGCTAATAAAATCGAGTAACTGTCCATCTTTTTCGAAACTTTTGTGGGGAATGATTAGGCAAGATCATTTAGAATAGAATGTCGAAGAAACGGAGTGTATCAAACAGTAAAAAAGTGCTTAAAATCGAAACCCTAATTCGAAAACCCCGAATTCGAGATGTTTGAAGCACGTCCTAATAAAACCGAGTAACTGTCCATCTTTTTCGAAACTTTTGTGGGGAATGATTTGGCATGATTATAGTGAATAGAATGTCGAAGAAACAGAGTGTATAATACAGTAAAAAAGTGTTGAAAATCGAAACCCTATTTCGGAAAACTCGAATTTGGGACATTTAAAGCACGCTTAATAAAACCGAGTAACTCTCCATCTTTTACGAAACTTTTGTGGCGAATGATTAGTTATGATGATTTAGACTTGATGTCGAAGAAATAGAGTGTATAAAACGAAACCCGAATTCGGGACGTTTGAAGCACGTGCTAATAAAATTGAGTAACTGTCCATCTTTTTCGAATCTTTTGTGCGGAATGATTAGTTATGATTAGTTATGATTATTTAGAATAGAATGTCGAAGAAAGGGAGTGTGCAAAAAAGTAAAATAGTGCTTAAAATTGAAACCCTAATTGGTTAACCCCGAACTCAGAACGTTTGAAGAACGTCCTAATAAACCCGAGCAACTGGCCATCTTTTACGAAACTTTTGGAGTAATGAATTGGCATGAGGATTTAGAATAGAATATCGAAGAAACGGAGTGTATAAAATAGTAAAAAAAGTTCTTCAAATCGACTCCCTAATTCGAAAACCACAAATTCGGGACGTTTGAAGCACGTGCTAATAAAATTGAGTAACTGTCCATCTTTTTCGAAACTTTTGTGGGGAATGATTAGGCATGATGATTTAGAATAGAGTGTCGAGGAAATGGAGTGTATAAAAAAGTAAAAAAGTGCTTAAAATCGAAACCCTAATTTGGAAACCCCGAATTCAGGACGTTTGAAGCATGTGCTAACAAAACCGAGTAACTGTCCATCTTTTGTGAAACTTTTGAGGCGAATGATCAGGTAGGATGATTTAGAATAGCATGTCGAAGAAACGAAGTGTATACATCAGTAAAAAAAAGTGCTTAAAATTGAAACCTTAATTCGGAAACCCGAATTCGGGACGATTGAAGCACGTGCTAATAAAACCGAGTCACATCTTTTTCGACAATTGCGTGGGGAATGAGTAGGCATGATGATTTAGAATAGAATGTCGAAGAAACGGAGTGTATAAAACAGTAACAAAGTGCTTAAAATTGAAACCCTAATTCAAAAACCCCGAATTCGGGACGTTTGAAGCACGTGTTTATAAAATCGAGTAACTGTCCATCTTTTTCGAAACTGTTGTTGGGATTGATTAGGCATGATGATTTGGAATAGAATGTCGAAGAAACAGAGGGTATAAAATAGTAAAAAAAGCGATTAAATCAAAACCCTAATTCGGACACCCCGAATTGAGGACGTTTGAAGCACGTGCTAATAAAATCGAGTAACTGTCCATCTTTTTCGAAACTTTTGTGGGGAATGATTAGGCAAGATCATTTAGAATAGAATGTCGAAGAAACGGAGTGTATCAAACAGTAAAAAAGTGCTTAAAATCGAAACCCTAATTCGAAAACCCCGAATTCGAGATGTTTGAAGCACGTCCTAATAAAACCGAGTAACTGTCCATCTTTTTCGAAACTTTTGTGGGGAATGATTTGGCATGATTATAGTGAATAGAATGTCGAAGAAACAGAGTGTATAATACAGTAAAAAAGTGTTGAAAATCGAAACCCTATTTCGGAAAACTCGAATTTGGGACATTTAAAGCACGCTTAATAAAACCGAGTAACTCTCCATCTTTTACGAAACTTTTGTGGCGAATGATTAGTTATGATGATTTAGACTTGATGTCGAAGAAATAGAGTGTATAAAACGAAACCCGAATTCGGGACGTTTGAAGCACGTGCTAATAAAATTGAGTAACTGTCCATCTTTTTCGAATCTTTTGTGCGGAATGATTAGTTATGATTAGTTATGATTATTTAGAATAGAATGTCGAAGAAAGGGAGTGTGCAAAAAAGTAAAATAGTGCTTAAAATTGAAACCCTAATTGGTTAACCCCGAACTCAGAACGTTTGAAGAACGTCCTAATAAACCCGAGCAACTGGCCATCTTTTACGAAACTTTTGGAGTAATGAATTGGCATGAGGATTTAGAATAGAATATCGAAGAAACGGAGTGTATAAAATAGTAAAAAAAGTTCTTCAAATCGACTCCCTAATTCGAAAACCACAAATTCGGGACGTTTGAAGCACGTGCTAATAAAATTGAGTAACTGTCCATCTTTTTCGAAACTTTTGTGGGGAATGATTAGGCATGATGATTTAGAATAGAGTGTCGAGGAAATGGAGTGTATAAAAAAGTAAAAAAGTGCTTAAAATCGAAACCCTAATTTGGAAACCCCGAATTCAGGACGTTTGAAGCATGTGCTAACAAAACCGAGTAACTGTCCATCTTTTGTGAAACTTTTGAGGCGAATGATCAGGTAGGATGATTTAGAATAGCATGTCGAAGAAACGAAGTGTATACATCAGTAAAAAAAAGTGCTTAAAATTGAAACCTTAATTCGGAAACCCGAATTCGGGACGATTGAAGCACGTGCTAATAAAACCGAGTCACATCTTTTTCGACAATTGCGTGGGGAATGAGTAGGCATGATGATTTAGAATAGAATGTCGAAGAAACGGAGTGTATAAAACAGTAACAAAGTGCTTAAAATTGAAACCCTAATTCAAAAACCCCGAATTCGGGACGTTTGAAGCACGTGTTTATAAAATCGAGTAACTGTCCATCTTTTTCGAAACTGTTGTTGGGATTGATTAGGCATGATGATTTGGAATAGAATGTCGAAGAAACAGAGGGTATAAAATAGTAAAAAAAGCGATTAAATCAAAACCCTAATTCGGACACCCCGAATTGAGGACGTTTGAAGCACGTGCTAATAAAATCGAGTAACTGTCCATCTTTTTCGAAACTTTTGTGGGGAATGATTAGGCAAGATCATTTAGAATAGAATGTCGAAGAAACGGAGTGTATCAAACAGTAAAAAAGTGCTTAAAATCGAAACCCTAATTCGAAAACCCCGAATTCGAGATGTTTGAAGCACGTCCTAATAAAACCGAGTAACTGTCCATCTTTTTCGAAACTTTTGTGGGGAATGATTTGGCATGATTATAGTGAATAGAATGTCGAAGAAACAGAGTGTATAATACAGTAAAAAAGTGTTGAAAATCGAAACCCTATTTCGGAAAACTCGAATTTGGGACATTTAAAGCACGCTTAATAAAACCGAGTAACTCTCCATCTTTTACGAAACTTTTGTGGCGAATGATTAGTTATGATGATTTAGACTTGATGTCGAAGAAATAGAGTGTATAAAACGAAACCCGAATTCGGGACGTTTGAAGCACGTGCTAATAAAATTGAGTAACTGTCCATCTTTTTCGAATCTTTTGTGCGGAATGATTAGTTATGATTAGTTATGATTATTTAGAATAGAATGTCGAAGAAAGGGAGTGTGCAAAAAAGTAAAATAGTGCTTAAAATTGAAACCCTAATTGGTTAACCCCGAACTCAGAACGTTTGAAGAACGTCCTAATAAACCCGAGCAACTGGCCATCTTTTACGAAACTTTTGGAGTAATGAATTGGCATGAGGATTTAGAATAGAATATCGAAGAAACGGAGTGTATAAAACAGTAAAAAAAGTTCTTCAAATCGACTCCCTAATTCGAAAACCACAAATTCGGGACGTTTGAAGCACGTGCTAATAAAATTGAGTAACTGTCCATCTTTTTCGAAACTTTTGTGGGGAATGATTAGGCATGATGATTTAGAATAGAGTGTCGAGGAAATGGAGTGTATAAAAAAGTAAAAAAGTGCTTAAAATCGAAACCCTAATTTGGAAACCCCGAATTCAGGACGTTTGAAGCATGTGCTAACAAAACCGAGTAACTGTCCATCTTTTGTGAAACTTTTGAGGCGAATGATCAGGTAGGATGATTTAGAATAGCATGTCGAAGAAACGAAGTGTATACATCAGTAAAAAAAAGTGCTTAAAATTGAAACCTTAATTCGGAAACCCGAATTCGGGACGATTGAAGCACGTGCTAATAAAACCGAGTCACATCTTTTTCGACAATTGCGTGGGGAATGAGTAGGCATGATGATTTAGAATAGAATGTCGAAGAAACGGAGTGTATAAAACAGTAACAAAGTGCTTAAAATTGAAACCCTAATTCAAAAACCCCGAATTCGGGACGTTTGAAGCACGTGTTTATAAAATCGAGTAACTGTCCATCTTTTTCGAAACTGTTGTTGGGATTGATTAGGCATGATGATTTGGAATAGAATGTCGAAGAAACAGAGGGTATAAAATAGTAAAAAAAAGCGATTAAATCAAAACCCTAATTCGGACACCCCGAATTGAGGACGTTTGAAGCACGTGCTAATAAAATCGAGTAACTGTCCATCTTTTTCGAAACTTTTGTGGGGAATGATTAGGCAAGATCATTTAGAATAGAATGTCGAAGAAACGGAGTGTATCAAACAGTAAAAAAGTGCTTAAAATCGAAACCCTAATTCGAAAACCCCGAATTCGAGATGTTTGAAGCACGTCCTAATAAAACCGAGTAACTGTCCATCTTTTTCGAAACTTTTGTGGGGAATGATTTGGCATGATTATAGTGAATAGAATGTCGAAGAAACAGAGTGTATAATACAGTAAAAAAGTGTTGAAAATCGAAACCCTATTTCGGAAAACTCGAATTTGGGACATTTAAAGCACGCTTAATAAAACCGAGTAACTCTCCATCTTTTACGAAACTTTTGTGGCGAATGATTAGTTATGATGATTTAGACTTGATGTCGAAGAAATAGAGTGTATAAAACGAAACCCGAATTCGGGACGTTTGAAGCACGTGCTAATAAAATTGAGTAACTGTCCATCTTTTTCGAATCTTTTGTGCGGAATGATTAGTTATGATTAGTTATGATTATTTAGAATAGAATGTCGAAGAAAGGGAGTGTGCAAAAAAGTAAAATAGTGCTTAAAATTGAAACCCTAATTGGTTAACCCCGAACTCAGAACGTTTGAAGAACGTCCTAATAAACCCGAGCAACTGGCCATCTTTTACGAAACTTTTGGAGTAATGAATTGGCATGAGGATTTAGAATAGAATATCGAAGAAACGGAGTGTATAAAACAGTAAAAAAAGTTCTTCAAATCGACTCCCTAATTCGAAAACCACAAATTCGGGACGTTTGAAGCACGTGCTAATAAAATTGAGTAACTGTCCATCTTTTTCGAAACTTTTGTGGGGAATGATTAGGCATGATGATTTAGAATAGAGTGTCGAGGAAATGGAGTGTATAAAAAAGTAAAAAAGTGCTTAAAATCGAAACCCTAATTTGGAAACCCCGAATTCAGGACGTTTGAAGCATGTGCTAACAAAACCGAGTAACTGTCCATCTTTTGTGAAACTTTTGAGGCGAATGATCAGGTAGGATGATTTAGAATAGCATGTCGAAGAAACGAAGTGTATACATCAGTAAAAAAAAGTGCTTAAAATTGAAACCTTAATTCGGAAACCCGAATTCGGGACGATTGAAGCACGTGCTAATAAAACCGAGTCACATCTTTTTCGACAATTGCGTGGGGAATGAGTAGGCATGATGATTTAGAATAGAATGTCGAAGAAACGGAGTGTATAAAACAGTAACAAAGTGCTTAAAATTGAAACCCTAATTCAAAAACCCCGAATTCGGGACGTTTGAAGCACGTGTTTATAAAATCGAGTAACTGTCCATCTTTTTCGAAACTGTTGTTGGGATTGATTAGGCATGATGATTTGGAATAGAATGTCGAAGAAACAGAGGGTATAAAATAGTAAAAAAAGCGATTAAATCAAAACCCTAATTCGGACACCCCGAATTGAGGACGTTTGAAGCACGTGCTAATAAAATCGAGTAACTGTCCATCTTTTTCGAAACTTTTGTGGGGAATGATTAGGCAAGATCATTTAGAATAGAATGTCGAAGAAACGGAGTGTATCAAACAGTAAAAAAGTGCTTAAAATCGAAACCCTAATTCGAAAACCCCGAATTCGAGATGTTTGAAGCACGTCCTAATAAAACCGAGTAACTGTCCATCTTTTTCGAAACTTTTGTGGGGAATGATTTGGCATGATTATAGTGAATAGAATGTCGAAGAAACAGAGTGTATAATACAGTAAAAAAGTGTTGAAAATCGAAACCCTATTTCGGAAAACTCGAATTTGGGACATTTAAAGCACGCTTAATAAAACCGAGTAACTCTCCATCTTTTACGAAACTTTTGTGGCGAATGATTAGTTATGATGATTTAGACTTGATGTCGAAGAAATAGAGTGTATAAAACGAAACCCGAATTCGGGACGTTTGAAGCACGTGCTAATAAAATTGAGTAACTGTCCATCTTTTTCGAATCTTTTGTGCGGAATGATTAGTTATGATTAGTTATGATTATTTAGAATAGAATGTCGAAGAAAGGGAGTGTGCAAAAAAGTAAAATAGTGCTTAAAATTGAAACCCTAATTGGTTAACCCCGAACTCAGAACGTTTGAAGAACGTCCTAATAAACCCGAGCAACTGGCCATCTTTTACGAAACTTTTGGAGTAATGAATTGGCATGAGGATTTAGAATAGAATATCGAAGAAACGGAGTGTATAAAACAGTAAAAAAAGTTCTTCAAATCGACTCCCTAATTCGAAAACCACAAATTCGGGACGTTTGAAGCACGTGCTAATAAAATTGAGTAACTGTCCATCTTTTTCGAAACTTTTGTGGGGAATGATTAGGCATGATGATTTAGAATAGAGTGTCGAGGAAATGGAGTGTATAAAAAAGTAAAAAAGTGCTTAAAATCGAAACCCTAATTTGGAAACCCCGAATTCAGGACGTTTGAAGCATGTGCTAACAAAACCGAGTAACTGTCCATCTTTTGTGAAACTTTTGAGGCGAATGATCAGGTAGGATGATTTAGAATAGCATGTCGAAGAAACGAAGTGTATACATCAGTAAAAAAAAGTGCTTAAAATTGAAACCTTAATTCGGAAACCCGAATTCGGGACGATTGAAGCACGTGCTAATAAAACCGAGTCACATCTTTTTCGACAATTGCGTGGGGAATGAGTAGGCATGATGATTTAGAATAGAATGTCGAAGAAACGGAGTGTATAAAACAGTAACAAAGTGCTTAAAATTGAAACCCTAATTCAAAAACCCCGAATTCGGGACGTTTGAAGCACGTGTTTATAAAATCGAGTAACTGTCCATCTTTTTCGAAACTGTTGTTGGGATTGATTAGGCATGATGATTTGGAATAGAATGTCGAAGAAACAGAGGGTATAAAATAGTAAAAAAAAGCGATTAAATCAAAACCCTAATTCGGACACCCCGAATTGAGGACGTTTGAAGCACGTGCTAATAAAATCGAGTAACTGTCCATCTTTTTCGAAACTTTTGTGGGGAATGATTAGGCAAGATCATTTAGAATAGAATGTCGAAGAAACGGAGTGTATCAAACAGTAAAAAAGTGCTTAAAATCGAAACCCTAATTCAAAAACCCCGAATTCGAGATGTTTGAAGCACGTCCTAATAAAACCGAGTAACTGTCCATCTTTTTCGAAACTTTTGTGGGGAATGATTTGGCATGATTATAGTGAATAGAATGTCGAAGAAACAGAGTGTATAATACAGTAAAAAAGTGTTGAAAATCGAAACCCTATTTCGGAAAACTCGAATTTGGGACATTTAAAGCACGCTTAATAAAACCGAGTAACTCTCCATCTTTTACGAAACTTTTGTGGCGAATGATTAGTTATGATGATTTAGACTTGATGTCGAAGAAATAGAGTGTATAAAACGAAACCCGAATTCGGGACGTTTGAAGCACGTGCTAATAAAATTGAGTAACTGTCCATCTTTTTCGAATCTTTTGTGCGGAATGATTAGTTATGATTAGTTATGATTATTTAGAATAGAATGTCGAAGAAAGGGAGTGTGCAAAAAAGTAAAATAGTGCTTAAAATTGAAACCCTAATTGGTTAACCCCGAACTCAGAACGTTTGAAGAACGTCCTAATAAACCCGAGCAACTGGCCATCTTTTACGAAACTTTTGGAGTAATGAATTGGCATGAGGATTTAGAATAGAATATCGAAGAAACGGAGTGTATAAAACAGTAAAAAAAGTTCTTCAAATCGACTCCCTAATTCGAAAACCACAAATTCGGGACGTTTGAAGCACGTGCTAATAAAATTGAGTAACTGTCCATCTTTTTCGAAACTTTTGTGGGGAATGATTAGGCATGATGATTTAGAATAGAGTGTCGAGGAAATGGAGTGTATAAAAAAGTAAAAAAGTGCTTAAAATCGAAACCCTAATTTGGAAACCCCGAATTCAGGACGTTTGAAGCATGTGCTAACAAAACCGAGTAACTGTCCATCTTTTGTGAAACTTTTGAGGCGAATGATCAGGTAGGATGATTTAGAATAGCATGTCGAAGAAACGAAGTGTATACATCAGTAAAAAAAAGTGCTTAAAATTGAAACCTTAATTCGGAAACCCGAATTCGGGACGATTGAAGCACGTGCTAATAAAACCGAGTCACATCTTTTTCGACAATTGCGTGGGGAATGAGTAGGCATGATGATTTAGAATAGAATGTCGAAGAAACGGAGTGTATAAAACAGTAACAAAGTGCTTAAAATTGAAACCCTAATTCAAAAACCCCGAATTCGGGACGTTTGAAGCACGTGTTTATAAAATCGAGTAACTGTCCATCTTTTTCGAAACTGTTGTTGGGATTGATTAGGCATGATGATTTGGAATAGAATGTCGAAGAAACAGAGGGTATAAAATAGTAAAAAAAGCGATTAAATCAAAACCCTAATTCGGACACCCCGAATTGAGGACGTTTGAAGCACGTGCTAATAAAATCGAGTAACTGTCCATCTTTTTCGAAACTTTTGTGGGGAATGATTAGGCAAGATCATTTAGAATAGAATGTCGAAGAAACGGAGTGTATCAAACAGTAAAAAAGTGCTTAAAATCGAAACCCTAATTCGAAAACCCCGAATTCGAGATGTTTGAAGCACGTCCTAATAAAACCGAGTAACTGTCCATCTTTTTCGAAACTTTTGTGGGGAATGATTTGGCATGATTATAGTGAATAGAATGTCGAAGAAACAGAGTGTATAATACAGTAAAAAAGTGTTGAAAATCGAAACCCTATTTCGGAAAACTCGAATTTGGGACATTTAAAGCACGCTTAATAAAACCGAGTAACTCTCCATCTTTTACGAAACTTTTGTGGCGAATGATTAGTTATGATGATTTAGACTTGATGTCGAAGAAATAGAGTGTATAAAACGAAACCCGAATTCGGGACGTTTGAAGCACGTGCTAATAAAATTGAGTAACTGTCCATCTTTTTCGAATCTTTTGTGCGGAATGATTAGTTATGATTAGTTATGATTATTTAGAATAGAATGTCGAAGAAAGGGAGTGTGCAAAAAAGTAAAATAGTGCTTAAAATTGAAACCCTAATTGGTTAACCCCGAACTCAGAACGTTTGAAGAACGTCCTAATAAACCCGAGCAACTGGCCATCTTTTACGAAACTTTTGGAGTAATGAATTGGCATGAGGATTTAGAATAGAATATCGAAGAAACGGAGTGTATAAAACAGTAAAAAAAGTTCTTCAAATCGACTCCCTAATTCGAAAACCACAAATTCGGGACGTTTGAAGCACGTGCTAATAAAATTGAGTAACTGTCCATCTTTTTCGAAACTTTTGTGGGGAATGATTAGGCATGATGATTTAGAATAGAGTGTCGAGGAAATGGAGTGTATAAAAAAGTAAAAAAGTGCTTAAAATCGAAACCCTAATTTGGAAACCCCGAATTCAGGACGTTTGAAGCATGTGCTAACAAAACCGAGTAACTGTCCATCTTTTGTGAAACTTTTGAGGCGAATGATCAGGTAGGATGATTTAGAATAGCATGTCGAAGAAACGAAGTGTATACATCAGTAAAAAAAAGTGCTTAAAATTGAAACCTTAATTCGGAAACCCGAATTCGGGACGATTGAAGCACGTGCTAATAAAACCGAGTCACATCTTTTTCGACAATTGCGTGGGGAATGAGTAGGCATGATGATTTAGAATAGAATGTCGAAGAAACGGAGTGTATAAAACAGTAACAAAGTGCTTAAAATTGAAACCCTAATTCAAAAACCCCGAATTCGGGACGTTTGAAGCACGTGTTTATAAAATCGAGTAACTGTCCATCTTTTTCGAAACTGTTGTTGGGATTGATTAGGCATGATGATTTGGAATAGAATGTCGAAGAAACAGAGGGTATAAAATAGTAAAAAAAGCGATTAAATCAAAACCCTAATTCGGACACCCCGAATTGAGGACGTTTGAAGCACGTGCTAATAAAATCGAGTAACTGTCCATCTTTTTCGAAACTTTTGTGGGGAATGATTAGGCAAGATCATTTAGAATAGAATGTCGAAGAAACGGAGTGTATCAAACAGTAAAAAAGTGCTTAAAATCGAAACCCTAATTCGAAAACCCCGAATTCGAGATGTTTGAAGCACGTCCTAATAAAACCGAGTAACTGTCCATCTTTTTCGAAACTTTTGTGGGGAATGATTTGGCATGATTATAGTGAATAGAATGTCGAAGAAACAGAGTGTATAATACAGTAAAAAAGTGTTGAAAATCGAAACCCTATTTCGGAAAACTCGAATTTGGGACATTTAAAGCACGCTTAATAAAACCGAGTAACTCTCCATCTTTTACGAAACTTTTGTGGCGAATGATTAGTTATGATGATTTAGACTTGATGTCGAAGAAATAGAGTGTATAAAACGAAACCCGAATTCGGGACGTTTGAAGCACGTGCTAATAAAATTGAGTAACTGTCCATCTTTTTCGAATCTTTTGTGCGGAATGATTAGTTATGATTAGTTATGATTATTTAGAATAGAATGTCGAAGAAAGGGAGTGTGCAAAAAAGTAAAATAGTGCTTAAAATTGAAACCCTAATTGGTTAACCCCGAACTCAGAACGTTTGAAGAACGTCCTAATAAACCCGAGCAACTGGCCATCTTTTACGAAACTTTTGGAGTAATGAATTGGCATGAGGATTTAGAATAGAATATCGAAGAAACGGAGTGTATAAAACAGTAAAAAAAGTTCTTCAAATCGACTCCCTAATTCGAAAACACAAATTCGGGACGTTTGAAGCACGTGCTAATAAAATTGAGTAACTGTCCATCTTTTTCGAAACTTTTGTGGGGAATGATTAGGCATGATGATTTAGAATAGAGTGTCGAGGAAATGGAGTGTATAAAAAAGTAAAAAAGTGCTTAAAATCGAAACCCTAATTTGGAAACCCCGAATTCAGGACGTTTGAAGCATGTGCTAACAAAACCGAGTAACTGTCCATCTTTTGTGAAACTTTTGAGGCGAATGATCAGGTAGGATGATTTAGAATAGCATGTCGAAGAAACGAAGTGTATACATCAGTAAAAAAAAGTGCTTAAAATTGAAACCTTAATTCGGAAACCCGAATTCGGGACGATTGAAGCACGTGCTAATAAAACCGAGTCACATCTTTTTCGACAATTGCGTGGGGAATGAGTAGGCATGATGATTTAGAATAGAATGTCGAAGAAACGGAGTGTATAAAACAGTAACAAAGTGCTTAAAATTGAAACCCTAATTCAAAAACCCCGAATTCGGGACGTTTGAAGCACGTGTTTATAAAATCGAGTAACTGTCCATCTTTTTCGAAACTGTTGTTGGGATTGATTAGGCATGATGATTTGGAATAGAATGTCGAAGAAACAGAGGGTATAAAATAGTAAAAAAAAGCGATTAAATCAAAACCCTAATTCGGACACCCCGAATTGAGGACGTTTGAAGCACGTGCTAATAAAATCGAGTAACTGTCCATCTTTTTCGAAACTTTTGTGGGGAATGATTAGGCAAGATCATTTAGAATAGAATGTCGAAGAAACGGAGTGTATCAAACAGTAAAAAAGTGCTTAAAATCGAAACCCTAATTCGAAAACCCCGAATTCGAGATGTTTGAAGCACGTCCTAATAAAACCGAGTAACTGTCCATCTTTTTCGAAACTTTTGTGGGGAATGATTTGGCATGATTATAGTGAATAGAATGTCGAAGAAACAGAGTGTATAATACAGTAAAAAAGTGTTGAAAATCGAAACCCTATTTCGGAAAACTCGAATTTGGGACATTTAAAGCACGCTTAATAAAACCGAGTAACTCTCCATCTTTTACGAAACTTTTGTGGCGAATGATTAGTTATGATGATTTAGACTTGATGTCGAAGAAATAGAGTGTATAAAACGAAACCCGAATTCGGGACGTTTGAAGCACGAGCTAATAAAATTGAGTAACTGTCCATCTTTTTCGAATCTTTTGTGCGGAATGATTAGTTATGATTAGTTATGATTATTTAGAATAGAATGTCGAAGAAAGGGAGTGTGCAAAAAAGTAAAATAGTGCTTAAAATTGAAACCCTAATTGGTTAACCCCGAACTCAGAACGTTTGAAGAACGTCCTAATAAACCCGAGCAACTGGCCATCTTTTACGAAACTTTTGGAGTAATGAATTGGCATGAGGATTTAGAATAGAATATCGAAGAAACGGAGTGTATAAAACAGTAAAAAAAGTTCTTCAAATCGACTCCCTAATTCGAAAACCACAAATTCGGGACGTTTGAAGCACGTGCTAATAAAATTGAGTAACTGTCCATCTTTTTCGAAACTTTTGTGGGGAATGATTAGGCATGATGATTTAGAATAGAGTGTCGAGGAAATGGAGTGTATAAAAAAGTAAAAAAGTGCTTAAAATCGAAACCCTAATTTGGAAACCCCGAATTCAGGACGTTTGAAGCATGTGCTAACAAAACCGAGTAACTGTCCATCTTTTGTGAAACTTTTGAGGCGAATGATCAGGTAGGATGATTTAGAATAGCATGTCGAAGAAACGAAGTGTATACATCAGTAAAAAAAAGTGCTTAAAATTGAAACCTTAATTCGGAAACCCGAATTCGGGACGATTGAAGCACGTGCTAATAAAACCGAGTCACATCTTTTTCGACAATTGCGTGGGAATGAGTAGGCATGATGATTTAGAATAGAATGTCGAAGAAACGGAGTGTATAAAACAGTAACAAAGTGCTTAAAATTGAAACCCTAATTCAAAACCCCGAATTCGGGACGTTTGAAGCACGTGTTTATAAATCGAGTAACTGTCCATCTTTTTCGAAACTGTTGTTGGGATTGATTAGGCATGATGATTTGGAATAGAATGTCGAAGAAACAGAGGGTATAAAATAGTAAAAAAAGCGATTAAATCAAAACCCTAATTCGGACACCCCGAATTGAGGACGTTTGAAGCACGTGCTAATAAAATCGAGTAACTGTCCATCTTTTTCGAAACTTTTGTGGGGAATGATTAGGCAAGATCATTTAGAATAGAATGTCGAAGAAACGGAGTGTATCAAACAGTAAAAAAGTGCTTAAAATCGAAACCCTAATTCGAAAACCCCGAATTCGAGATGTTTGAAGCACGTCCTAATAAAACCGAGTAACTGTCCATCTTTTTCGAAACTTTTGTGGGGAATGATTTGGCATGATTATAGTGAATAGAATGTCGAAGAAACAGAGTGTATAATACAGTAAAAAAGTGTTGAAAATCGAAACCCTATTTCGGAAAACTCGAATTTGGGACATTTAAAGCACGCTTAATAAAACCGAGTAACTCTCCATCTTTTACGAAACTTTTGTGGCGAATGATTAGTTATGATGATTTAGACTTGATGTCGAAGAAATAGAGTGTATAAAACGAAACCCGAATTCGGGACGTTTGAAGCACGTGCTAATAAAATTGAGTAACTGTCCATCTTTTTCGAATCTTTTGTGCGGAATGATTAGTTATGATTAGTTATGATTATTTAGAATAGAATGTCGAAGAAAGGGAGTGTGCAAAAAAGTAAAATAGTGCTTAAAATTGAAACCCTAATTGGTTAACCCCGAACTCAGAACGTTTGAAGAACGTCCTAATAAACCCGAGCAACTGGCCATCTTTTACGAAACTTTTGGAGTAATGAATTGGCATGAGGATTTAGAATAGAATATCGAAGAAACGGAGTGTATAAAACAGTAAAAAAAGTTCTTCAAATCGACTCCCTAATTCGAAAACCACAAATTCGGGACGTTTGAAGCACGTGCTAATAAAATTGAGTAACTGTCCATCTTTTTCGAAACTTTTGTGGGGAATGATTATGATTAGTTATGATTATTTAGAATAGAATGTCGAAGAAAGGGAGTGTGCAAAAAAGTAAAATAGTGCTTAAAATTGAAACCCTAATTGGTTAACCCCGAACTCAGAACGTTTGAAGAACGTCCTAATAAACCCGAGCAACTGGCCATCTTTTACGAAACTTTTGGAGTAATGAATTGGCATGAGGATTTAGAATAGAATATTGAAGAAACGGAGTGTATAAAATAGTAAAAAAAGTTCTTCAAATCGACTCCCTAATTCGAAAACCACAAATTCGGGACGTTTGAAGCACGTGCTAATAAAATTGAGTAACTGTCCATCTTTTTCGAAACTTTTGTGGGGAATGATTAGGCATGATGATTTAGAATAGAGTGTCGAGGAAATGGAGTGTATAAAAAAGTAAAAAAGTGCTTAAAATCGAAACCCTATTTCGAAAAACTCGAATTTGGGACATTTAAAGCACGCTTAATAAAACCGAGTAACTCTCCATCTTTTACGAAACTTTTGTGGCGAATGATTAGTTATGATGATTTAGACTTGATGTCGAAGAAATAGAGTGTATAAAACGAAACCCGAATTCGGGACGTTTGAAGCACGTGCTAATAAAATTGAGTAACTGTCCATCTTTTTCGAATCTTTTGTGCGGAATGATTAGTTATGATTAGTTATGATTATTTAGAATAGAATGTCGAAGAAAGGGAGTGTGCAAAAAAGTAAAATAGTGCTTAAAATTGAAACCCTAATTGGTTAACCCCGAACTCAGAACGTTTGAAGAACGTCCTAATAAACCCGAGCAACTGGCCATCTTTTACGAAACTTTTGGAGTAATGAATTGGCATGAGGATTTAGAATAGAATATCGAAGAAACGGAGTGTATAAAATAGTAAAAAAAGTTCTTCAAATCGACTCCCTAATTCGAAAACCACAAATTCGGGACGTTTGAAGCACGTGCTAATAAAATTGAGTAACTGTCCATCTTTTTCGAAACTTTTGTGGGGAATGATTAGGCATGATGATTTAGAATAGAGTGTCGAGGAAATGGAGTGTATAAAAAAGTAAAAAAGTGCTTAAAATCGAAACCCTAATTTGGAAACCCCGAATTCAGGACGTTTGAAGCATGTGCTAACAAAACCGAGTAACTGTCCATCTTTTGTGAAACTTTTGAGGCGAATGATCAGGTAGGATGATTTAGAATAGCATGTCGAAGAAACGAAGTGTATACATCAGTAAAAAAAAGTGCTTAAAATTGAAACCTTAATTCGGAAACCCGAATTCGGGACGATTGAAGCACGTGCTAATAAAACCGAGTCACATCTTTTTCGACAATTGCGTGGGGAATGAGTAGGCATGATGATTTAGAATAGAATGTCGAAGAAACGGAGTGTATAAAACAGTAACAAAGTGCTTAAAATTGAAACCCTAATTCAAAAACCCCGAATTCGGGACGTTTGAAGCACGTGTTTATAAAATCGAGTAACTGTCCATCTTTTTCGAAACTGTTGTTGGGATTGATTAGGCATGATGATTTGGAATAGAATGTCGAAGAAACAGAGGGTATAAAATAGTAAAAAAAGCGATTAAATCAAAACCCTAATTCGGACACCCCGAATTGAGGACGTTTGAAGCACGTGCTAATAAAATCGAGTAACTGTCCATCTTTTTCGAAACTTTTGTGGGGAATGATTAGGCAAGATCATTTAGAATAGAATGTCGAAGAAACGGAGTGTATCAAACAGTAAAAAAGTGCTTAAAATCGAAACCCTAATTCGAAAACCCCGAATTCGAGATGTTTGAAGCACGTCCTAATAAAACCGAGTAACTGTCCATCTTTTTCGAAACTTTTGTGGGGAATGATTTGGCATGATTATAGTGAATAGAATGTCGAAGAAACAGAGTGTATAATACAGTAAAAAAGTGTTGAAAATCGAAACCCTATTTCGAAAAACTCGAATTTGGGACATTTAAAGCACGCTTAATAAAACCGAGTAACTCTCCATCTTTTACGAAACTTTTGTGGCGAATGATTAGTTATGATGATTTAGACTTGATGTCGAAGAAATAGAGTGTATAAAACGAAACCCGAATTCGGGACGTTTGAAGCACGTGCTAATAAAATTGAGTAACTGTCCATCTTTTTCGAATCTTTTGTGCGGAATGATTAGTTATGATTAGTTATGATTATTTAGAATAGAATGTCGAAGAAAGGGAGTGTGCAAAAAAGTAAAATAGTGCTTAAAATTGAAACCCTAATTGGTTAACCCCGAACTCAGAACGTTTGAAGAACGTCCTAATAAACCCGAGCAACTGGCCATCTTTTACGAAACTTTTGGAGTAATGAATTGGCATGAGGATTTAGAATAGAATATTGAAGAAACGGAGTGTATAAAATAGTAAAAAAAGTTCTTCAAATCGACTCCCTAATTCGAAAACCACAAATTCGGGACGTTTGAAGCACGTGCTAATAAAATTGAGTAACTGTCCATCTTTTTCGAAACTTTTGTGGGGAATGATTAGGCATGATGATTTAGAATAGAGTGTCGAGGAAATGGAGTGTATAAAAAAGTAAAAAAGTGCTTAAAATCGAAACCCTAATTTGGAAACCCCGAATTCATGACGTTTGAAGCATGTGCTAACAAAACCGAGTAACTGTCCATCTTTTGTGAAACTTTTGAGGCGAATGATCAGGTAGGATGATTTAGAATAGCATGTCGAAGAAATGAAGTGTATACATCAGTAAAAAAAAGTGCTTAAAATTGAAACCTTAATTCGGAAACCCGAATTCGGGACGATTGAAGCACGTGCTAATAAAACCGAGTCACATCTTTTTCGACAATTGCGTGGGGAATGAGTAGGCATGATGATTTAGAATAGAATGTCGAAGAAACGGAGTGTATAAAACAGTAACAAAGTGCTTAAAATTGAAACCCTAATTCGAAAACCCCGAATTCGGGACGTTTGAAGCACGTGTTTATAAAATCGAGTAACTGTCCATCTTTTTCGAAACTTTTGTTGGGATTGATTAGGCATGATGATTTGGAATAGAATGTCGAAGAAACAGAGGGTATAAAATAGTAAAAAAAGCGATTAAATCAAAACCCTAATTCGGACACCCCGAATTGAGGACGTTTGAAGCACGTGCTAATAAAATCGAGTAACTGTCCATCTTTTTCGAAACTTTTGTGGGGAATGATTAGGCAAGATCATTTAGAATAGACTGTCGAAGAAACGGAGTGTATCAAACAGTAAAAAAGTGCTTAAAATCGAAACCCTAATTCGAAAACCCCGAATTCGAGATGTTTGAAGCACGTCCTAATAAAACCGAGTAACTGTCCATCTTTTTCGAAACTTTTGTGGGGAATGATTTGGCATGATTATAGTGAATAGAATGTCGAAGAAACAGAGTGTATAATACAGTAAAAAAGTGTTGAAAATCGAAACCCTATTTCGGAAAACTCGAATTTGGGACATTTAAAGCACGCTTAATAAAACCGAGTAACTCTCCATCTTTTACGAAACTTTTGTGGCGAATGATTAGTTATGATGATTTAGACTTGATGTCGAAGAAATAGAGTGTATAAAACGAAACCCGAATTCGGGACGTTTGAAGCACGTGCTAATAAAATTGAGTAACTGTCCATCTTTTTCGAATCTTTTGTGCGGAATGATTAGTTATGATTAGTTATGATTATTTAGAATAGAATGTCGAAGAAAGGGAGTGTGCAAAAAAGTAAAATAGTGCTTAAAATTGAAACCCTAATTGGTTAACCCCGAACTCAGAACGTAACGTCCTAATAAACCCGAGCAACTGGCCATCTTTTACGAAACTTTTGGAGTAATGAATTGGCATGAGGATTTAGAATAGAATATCGAAGAAACGGAGTGTATAAAATAGTAAAAAAAGTTCTTCAAATCGACTCCCTAATTCGAAAACCACAAATTCGGGACGTTTGAAGCACGTGCTAATAAAATTGAGTAACTGTCCATCTTTTTCGAAACTTTTGTGGGGAATGATTAGGCATGATGATTTAGAATAGAGTGTCGAGGAAATGGAGTGTATAAAAAAGTAAAAAAGTGCTTAAAATCGAAACCCTAATTTGGAAACCCCGAATTCAGGACGTTTGAAGCATGTGCTAACAAAACCGAGTAACTGTCCATCTTTTGTGAAACTTTTGAGGCGAATGATCAGGTAGGATGATTTAGAATAGCATGTCGAAGAAACGAAGTGTATACATCAGTAAAAAAAAGTGCTTAAAATTGAAACCTTAATTTGGAAACCCGAATTCGGGACGATTGAAGCACGTGCTAATAAAACCGAGTCACATCTTTTTCGACAATTGCGTGGGGAATGAGTAGGCATGATGATTTAGAATAGAATGTCGAAGAAACGGAGTGTATAAAACAGTAACAAAGTGCTTAAAATTGAAACCCTAATTCAAAAACCCCGAATTCGGGACGTTTGAAGCACGTGTTTATAAAATCGAGTAACTGTCCATCTTTTTCGAAACTGTTGTTGGGATTGATTAGGCATGATGATTTGGAATAGAATGTCGAAGAAACAGAGGGTATAAAATAGTAAAAAAAGCGATTAAATCAAAACCCTAATTCGGACACCCCGAATTGAAGACGTTTGAAGCACGTGCTAATAAAATCGAGTAACTGTCCATCTTTTTCGAAACTTTTGTGGGGAATGATTAGGCAAGATCATTTAGAATAGAATGTCGAAGAAACGGAGTGTATCAAACAGTAAAAAAGTGCTTAAAATCGAAACCCTAATTCGAAAACCCCGAATTCGAGATGTTTGAAGCACGTCCTAATAAAACCGAGTAACTGTCCATCTTTTTCGAAACTTTTGTGGGGAATGATTTGGCATGATTATAGTGAATAGAATGTCGAAGAAACAGAGTGTATAATACAGTAAAAAAGTGTTGAAAATCGAAACCCTATTTCGGAAAACTCGAATTTGGGACATTTAAAGCACGCTTAATAAAACCGAGTAACTCACCATCTTTTACGAAACTTTTGTGGCGAATGATTAGTTATGATGATTTAGACTTGATGTCGAAGAAATAGAGTGTATAAAATGAAACCCGAATTCGGGACGTTTGAAGCACGTGCTAATAAAATTGAGTAACTGTCCATCTTTTTCGAATCTTTTGTGGGGAATGATTAGTTATGATTAGTTATAATTATTTAGAATAGAATGTCGAAGAAAGGGAGTGTACAAAAAAGTAAAATAGTGCTTAAAATTGAAACCCTAATTGGTTAACCCCGAACTCAGAACGTTTGAAGAACGTCCTAATAAACCCGAGCAACTGGCCATCTTTTACGGAACTTTTGGAGTAATGAATTGGCATGAGGATTTAGAATAGAATATCGAAGAAACGGAGTGTATAAAATAGTAAAAAAAGTTCTTCAAATCGACTCCCTAATTCGAAAACCACAAATTCGGGACGTTTGAAGCACGTGCTAATAAAATTGAGTAACTGTCCATCTTTTTCGAAACTTTTGTGGGGAATGATTAGGCATGATGATTTAGAATAGAGTGTCGAGGAAATGGAGTGTATAAAAAAGTAAAAAAGTGCTTAAAATCGAAACCCTAATTTGGAAACCCCGAATTCAGGACGTTTGAAGCATGTGCTAACAAAACCGAGTAACTGTCCATCTTTTGTGAAACTTTTGAGGCGAATGATTAGGTAGGATGATTTAGAATAGCATGTCGAAGAAACGAAGTGTATACATCAGTAAAAAAAAGTGCTTAAAATTGAAACCTTAATTCGGAAACCCGAATTCGGGACGATTGAAGCACGTGCTAATAAAACCGAGTCACATCTTTTTCGACAATTGCGTGGGGAATGAGTAGGCATGATGATTTAGAATAGAATGTCGAAGAAACGGAGTGTATAAAACAGTAACAAAGTTCTTAAAATATAAACCCTAATTCGAAAACCCCGAATTCGGGACGTTTGAAGCACGTGTTTATAAAATCGAGTAACTGTCTATCTTTTTCGAAACTTTTGTTGGGAATGATTAGGCATGATGATTTGGAATAAAATGTCGAAGAAACAGAGGGTATAAAATAGTAAAAAAAGTGATTAAATCAAAACCCTAATTCGGACACCCCGAATTGAGGACGTTTGAAGCACGTGCTAATAAAATCGAGTAACTGTCCATCTTTTTCGAAACTTTTGTGGGGAATGATTAGGCAAGATCATTTAGAATAGACTGTCGAAGAAACGGAGTGTATCAAACAGTAAAAAAGTGCTTAAAATCGAAACCCTAATTCGAAAAACCCGAATTCAAGATGTTTGAAGCACGTCCTAATAAAACCGAGTAACTGTCCATCTTTTTCGAAACTTTTGTGGGGAATGATTTGGCATGATTATAGTGAATAGAATGTCGAAGAAACAGAGTGTATAATACAGTAAAAAAGTGTTGAAAATCGAAACCCTATTTCGGAAAACTCGAATTTGGGACATTTAAAGCACGCTTAATAAAACCGAGTAACTCTCCATCTTTTACGAAACTTTTGTGGCGAATGATTAGTTATGATGATTTAGACTTGATGTCGAAGAAATAGAGTGTATAAAATGAAACCCGAATTCGGGACGTTTGAAGCACGTGCTAATAAAATTGAGTAACTGTCCATCTTTTTCGAATCTTTTGTGGGGAATGATTAGTTATGATTAGTTATAATTATTTAGAATAGAATGTCGAAGAAAGGGAGTGTACAAAAAAGTAAAATAGTGCTTAAAATTGAAACCCTAATTGGTTAACCCCGAACTCAGAACGTTTGAAGAACGTCCTAATAAACCCGAGCAACTGGCCATCTTTTACGGAACTTTTGGAGTAATGAATTGGCATGAGGATTTAGAATAGAATATCGAAGAAACGGAGTGTATAAAATAGTAAAAAAAGTTCTTCAAATCGACTCCCTAATTCGAAAACCACAAATTCGGGACGTTTGAAGCACGTGCTAATAAAATTGAGTAACTGTCCATCTTTTTCGAAACTTTTGTGGGGAATGATTAGGCATGATGATTTAGAATAGAGTGTCGAGGAAATGGAGTGTATAAAAAAGTAAAAAAGTGCTTAAAATCGAAACCCTAATTTGGAAACCCCGAATTCAGGACGTTTGAAGCATGTGCTAACAAAACCGAGTAACTGTCCATCTTTTGTGAAACTTTTGAGGCGAATGATCAGGTAGGATGATTTAGAATAGCATGTCGAAGAAACGAAGTGTATACATCAGTAAAAAAAAGTGCTTAAAATTGAAACCTTAATTCGGAAACCCGAATTCGGGACGATTGAAGCACGTGCTAATAAAACCGAGTAACTGTACGTCTTTTTCGACAATTGCGTGGGGAATGATTAGGCATGATGATTTAGAATAGAATGTCGAGGAAACGGAGTGTATAAAACAGTAACAAAGTGCTTAAAATTGAAACCCTAATTCGAAAACCCCGAATTCGGGACGTTTGAAGCACGTGTTTATAAAATCGAGTAACTGTCCATCTTTTTCGAAACTTTTGTTGGGATTGATTAGGCATGATGATTTGGAATAGAATGTCGAAGAAACAGAGGGTATAAAATAGTAAAAAAAGCGATTAAATCAAAACCCTAATTCGGACACCCCGAATTGAGGACGTTTGAAGCACGTGCTAATAAAATCGAGTAACTGTCCATCTTTTTCGAAACTTTTGTGGGGAATGATTAGGCAAGATCATTTAGAATAGAATGTCGAAGAAACGGAGTGTATCAAACAGTAAAAAAGTGCTTAAAATCGAAACCCTAATTCGAAAACCCCGAATTCGAGATGTTTGAAGCACGTCCTAATAAAACCGAGTAACTGTCCATCTTTTTCGAAACTTTTGTGGGGAATGATTTGGCATGATTATAGTGAATAGAATGTCGAAGAAACAGTGTATAATACAGTAAAAAAGTGTTGAAAATCGAAACCCTATTTCGGAAAACTCGAATTTGGGACATTTAAAGCACGCTTAATAAAACCGAGTAACTCTCCATCTTTTACGAAACTTTTGTGGCGAATGATTAGTTATGATGATTTAGACTTGATGTCGAAGAAATAGAGTGTATAAAACGAAACCCGAATTCGGGACGTTTGAAGCACGTGCTAATAAAATTGAGTAACTGTCCATCTTTTTCGAATCTTTTGTGGGGAATGATTAGTTATGATTAGTTATGATTATTTAGAATAGAATGTCGAAGAAAGGGAGTGTGCAAAAAAGTAAAATAGTGCTTAAAATTGAAACCCTAATTAATCAACCCCGAACTCAGAACGTTTGAAGAACGTCCTAATAAACCCGAGCAACTGGCCATCTTTTACGAAACTTTTGGAGTAATGAATTGGCATGAGGATTTAGAATAGAATATCGAAGAAACGGAGTGTATAAAATAGTAAAAAAAGTTCTTCAAATCGACTCCCTAATTCGAAAACCACAAATTCGGGACGTTTGAAGCACGTGCTAATAAAATTGAGTAACTGTCCATCTTTCTCGAAACTTTTGTGGGGAATGATTAGGCATGATGATTTAGAATAGAGTGTCGAGGAAATGGAGTGTATAAAAAAGTAAAAAAGTGCTTAAAATCGAAACCCTAATTTGGAAACCCCGAATTCAGGACGTTTGAAGCATGTGCTAACAAAACCGAGTAACTGTCCATCTTTTGTGAAACTTTTGAGGCGAATGATTAGGTAGGATGATTTAGAATAGCATGTCGAAGAAACGAAGTGTATACATCAGTAAAAAAAAGTGCTTAAAATTGAAACCTTAATTCGGAAACCCGAATTCGGGACGATTGAAGCACGTGCTAATAAAACCGAGTCACATCTTTTTCGACAATTGCGTGGGGAATGAGTAGGCATGATGATTTAGAATAGAATGTCGAAGAAACGGAGTGTATAAAACAGTAACAAAGTTCTTAAAATATAAACCCTAATTCGAAAACCCCGAATTCGGGACGTTTGAAGCACGTGTTTATAAAATCGAGTAACTGTCTATCTTTTTCGAAACTTTTGTTGGGAATGATTAGGCATGATGATTTGGAATAAAATGTCGAAGAAACAGAGGGTATAAAATAGTAAAAAAAGTGATTAAATCAAAACCCTAATTCGGACACCCCGAATTGAGGACGTTTGAAGCACGTGCTAATAAAATCGAGTAACTGTCCATCTTTTTCGAAACTTTTGTGGGGAATGATTAGGCAAGATCATTTAGAATAGACTGTCGAAGAAACGGAGTGTATCAAACAGTAAAAAAGTGCTTAAAATCGAAACCCTAATTCGAAAAACCCGAATTCAAGATGTTTGAAGCACGTCCTAATAAAACCGAGTAACTGTCCATCTTTTTCGAAACTTTTGTGGGGAATGATTTGGCATGATTATAGTGAATAGAATGTCGAAGAAACAGAGTGTATAATACAGTAAAAAAGTGTTGAAAATCGAAACCCTATTTCGGAAAACTCGAATTTGGGACATTTAAAGCACGCTTAATAAAACCGAGTAACTCTCCATCTTTTACGAAACTTTTGTGGCGAATGATTAGTTATGATGATTTAGACTTGATGTCGAAGAAATAGAGTGTATAAAATGAAACCCGAATTCGGGACGTTTGAAGCACGTGCTAATAAAATTGAGTAACTGTCCATCTTTTTCGAATCTTTTGTGGGGAATGATTAGTTATGATTAGTTATGATTATTTAGAATAGAATGTCGAAGAAAGGGAGTGTACAAAAAAGTAAAATAGTGCTTAAAATTGAAACCCTAATTGGTTAACCCCGAACTCAGAACGTTTGAAGAACGTCCTAATAAACCCGAGCAACTGGCCATCTTTTACGGAACTTTTGGAGTAATGAATTGGCATGAGGATTTAGAATAGAATATCGAAGAAACGGAGTGTATAAAATAGTAAAAAAAGTTCTTCAAATCGACTCCCTAATTCGAAAACCACAAATTCGGGACGTTTGAAGCACGTGCTAATAAAATTGAGTAACTGTCCATCTTTCTCGAAACTTTTGTGGGGAATGATTAGGCATGATGATTTAGAATAGAGTGTCGAGGAAATGGAGTGTATAAAAAAGTAAAAAAGTGCTTAAAATCGAAACCCTAATTTGGAAACCCCGAATTCAGGACGTTTGAAGCATGTGCTAACAAAACCGAGTAACTGTCCATCTTTTGTGAAACTTTTGAGGCGAATGATCAGGTAGGATGATTTAGAATAGCATGTCGAAGAAACGAAGTGTATACATCAGTAAAAAAAAGTGCTTAAAATTGAAACCTTAATTCGGAAACCCGAATTCGGGACGATTGAAGCACGTGCTAATAAAACCGAGTAACTGTACGTCTTTTTCGACAATTGCGTGGGGAATGATTAGGCATGATGATTTAGAATAGAATGTCGAGGAAACGGAGTGTATAAAACAGTAACAAAGTGCTTAAAATTGAAACCCTAATTCGAAAACCCCGAATTCGGGACGTTTGAAGCACGTGTTTATAAAATCGAGTAACTGTCCATCTTTTTCGAAACTTTTGTTGGGATTGATTAGGCATGATGATTTGGAATAGAATGTCGAAGAAACAGAGGGTATAAAATAGTAAAAAAAGCGATTAAATCAAAACCCTAATTCGGACACCCCGAATTGAGGACGTTTGAAGCACGTGCTAATAAAATCGAGTAACTGTCCATCTTTTTCGAAACTTTTGTGGGGAATGATTAGGCAAGATCATTTAGAATAGAATGTCGAAGAAACGGAGTGTATCAAACAGTAAAAAAGTGCTTAAAATCGAAACCCTAATTTGAAAACCCCGAATTCGAGATGTTTGAAGCACGTCCTAATAAAACCGAGTAACTGTCCATCTTTTTCGAAACTTTTGTGGGGAATGATTTGGCATGATTATAGTGAATAGAATGTCGAAGAAACAGTGTATAATACAGTAAAAAAGTGTTGAAAATCGAAACCCTATTTCGGAAAACTCGAATTTGGGACATTTAAAGCACGCTTAATAAAACCGAGTAACTCTCCATCTTTTACGAAACTTTTGTGGCGAATGATTAGTTATGATGATTTAGACTTGATGTCGAAGAAATAGAGTGTATAAAACGAAACCCGAATTCGGGACGTTTGAAGCACGTGGTAATAAAATTGAGTAACTGTCCATCTTTTTCGAATCTTTTGTGGGGAATGATTAGTTATGATTAGTTATGATTATTTAGAATAGAATGTCGAAGAAAGGGAGTGTGCAAAAAAGTAAAATAGTGCTTAAAATTGAAACCCTAATTAATCAACCCCGAACTCAGAACGTTTGAAGAACGTCCTAATAAACCCGAGCAACTGGCCATCTTTTACGAAACTTTTGGAGTAATGAATTGGCATGAGGATTTAGAATAGAATATCGAAGAAACGGAGTGTATAAAATAGTAAAAAAAGTTCTTCAAATCGACTCCCTAATTCGAAAACCACAAATTCGGGACGTTTGAAGCACGTGCTAATAAAATTGAGTAACTGTCCATCTTTCTCGAAACTTTTGTGGGGAATGATTAGGCATGATGATTTAGAATAGAGTGTCGAGGAAATGGAGTGTATAAAAAAGTAAAAAAGTGCTTAAAATCGAAACCCTAATTTGGAAACCCCGAATTCAGGACGTTTGAAGCATGTGCTAACAAAACCGAGTAACTGTCCATCTTTTGTGAAACTTTTGAGGCGAATGATCAGGTAGGATGATTTAGAATAGCATGTCGAAGAAACGAAGTGTATACATCAGTAAAAAAAAGTGCTTAAAATTGAAACCTTAATTCGGAAACCCGAATTCGGGACGATTGAAGCACGTGCTAATAAAACCGAGTCACATCTTTTTCGACAAAGGCGTGGGGAACGAGTAGGCATGATGATTTAGAATAGAATGTCGAAGAAACGGAGTGTATAAAACAGTAACAAAGTGCTTAAAATTGAAACCCTAATTCGAAAACCCCGAATTCGGGACGTTTGAAGCATGTGTTTATAAAATCGAGTAACTGTCCATCTTTTTCGAAACTTTTGTTGGGATTGATTAGGCATGATGATTTGGAATAGAATGTCGAAGAAACAGAGGGTATAAAATAGTAAAAAAAGCGATTAAATCAAAACCCTAATTCGGACACCCCGAATTGAGGACGTTTGAAGCACGTGCTAATAAAATCGAGTAACTGTCCATCTTTTTCGAAACTTTTGTGGGGAATGATTAGGCAAGATCATTTAGAATAGAATGTCGAAGAAACGGAGTGTATCAAACAGTAAAAAAGTGCTTAAAATCGAAACCCTAATTCGAAAACCCCGAATTCGAGATGTTTGAAGCACGTCCTAATAAAACCGAGTAACTGTCCATCTTTTTCGAAACTTTTGTGGGGAATGATTTGGCATGATTATAGTGAATAGAATGTCGAAGAAACAGTGTATAATACAGTAAAAAAGTGTTGAAAATCGAAACCCTATTTCGGAAAACTCGAATTTGGGACATTTAAAGCACGCTTAATAAAACCGAGTAACTCTCCATCTTTTACGAAACTTTTGTGGCGAATGATTAGTTATGATGATTTAGACTTGATGTCGAAGAAATAGAGTGTATAAAACGAAACCCGAATTCGGGACGTTTGAAGCACGTGCTAATAAAATTGAGTAACTGTCCATCTTTTTCGAATCTTTTGTGGGGAATGATTAGTTATGATTAGTTATGATTATTTAGAATAGAATGTCGAAGAAAGGGAGTGTGCAAAAAAGTAAAATAGTGCTTAAAATTGAAACCCTAATTGGTCAACCCCGAACTCAGAACGTTTGAAGAACGTCCTAATAAACCCGAGCAACTGGCCATCTTTTACGAAACTTTTGGAGTAATGAATTGGCATGAGGATTTAGAATAGAATATCGAAGAAACGGAGTGTATAAAATAGTAAAAAAAGTTCTTCAAATCGACTCCCTAATTCGAAAACCACAAATTCGGGACGTTTGAAGCACGTGCTAATAAAATTGAGTAACTGTCCATCTTTCTCGAAACTTTTGTGGGGAATGATTAGGCATGATGATTTAGAATAGAGTGTCGAGGAAATGGAGTGTATAAAAAAGTAAAAAAGTGCTTAAAATCGAAACCCTAATTTGGAAACCCCGAATTCAGGACGTTTGAAGCATGTGCTAACAAAACCGAGTAACTGTCCATCTTTTGTGAAACTTTTGAGGCGAATGATCAGGTAGGATGATTTAGAATAGCATGTCGAAGAAACGAAGTGTATAAATCAGTAAAAAAAAGTGCTTAAAATTGAAACCTTAATTCGGAAACCCGAATTCGGGACGATTGAAGCACGTGCTAATAAAACCGAGTAACTGTACGTCTTTTTCGACAATTGCGTGGGGAATGATTAGGCATGATGATTTAGAATAGAATGTCGAGGAAACGGAGTGTATAAAACAGTAACAAAGTGCTTAAAATTGAAACCCTAATTCGAAAACCCCGAATTCGGGACGTTTGAAGCACGTGTTTATAAAATCGAGTAACTGTCCATCTTTTTCGAAACTTTTGTTGGGATTGATTAGGCATGATGATTTGGAATAGAATGTCGAAGAAACAGAGGGTATAAAATAGTAAAAAAAGCGATTAAATCAAAACCCTAATTCGGACACCCCGAATTGAGGACGTTTGAAGCACGTGCTAATAAAATCGAGTAACTGTCCATCTTTTTCGAAACTTTTGTGGGGAATGATTAGGCAAGATCATTTAGAATAGACTGTCGAAGAAACGGAGTGTATCAAACAGTAAAAAAGTGCTTAAAATTGAAACCCTAATTCGAAAACCCCGAATTCGAGATGTTTGAAGCACGTCCTAATAAAACCGAGTAACTGTCCATCTTTTTCGAAACTTTTGTGGGGAATGATTTGGCATGATTATAGTGAATAGAATGTCGAAGAAACAGAGTGTATAATACAGTAAAAAAGTGTTGAAAATCGAAACCCTATTTCGGAAAACTCGAATTTGGGACATTTAAAGCACGCTTAATAAAACCGAGTAACTCTCCATCTTTTACGAAACTTTTGTGGCGAATGATTAGTTATGATGATTTAGACTTGATGTCGAAGAAATAGAGTGTATAAAATGAAACCCGAATTCGGGACGTTTGAAGCACGTGCTAATAAAATTGAGTAACTGTCCATCTTTTTCGAATCTTTTGTGGGGAATGATTAGTTATGATTAGTTATGATTATTTAGAATAGAATGTCGAAGAAAGGGAGTGTGCAAAAAAGTAAAATAGTGCTTAAAATTGAAACCCTAATTGGTCAACCCCGAACTCAGAACGTTTGAAGAACGTCCTAATAAACCCGAGCAACTGGCCATCTTTTACGAAACTTTTGGAGTAATGAATTGGCATGAGGATTTAGAATAGAATATCGAAGAAACGGAGTGTATAAAATAGTAAAAAAAGTTCTTCAAATCGACTCCCTAATTCGAAAACCACAAATTCGGGACGTTTGAAGCACGTGCTAATAAAATTGAGTAACTGTCCATCTTTCTCGAAACTTTTGTGGGGAATGATTAGGCATGATGATTTAGAATAGAGTGTCGAGGAAATGGAGTGTATAAAAAAGTAAAAAAGTGCTTAAAATCGAAACCCTAATTTGGAAACCCCGAATTCAGGACGTTTGAAGCATGTGCTAACAAAACCGAGTAACTGTCCATCTTTTGTGAAACTTTTGAGGCGAATGATCAGGTAGGATGATTTAGAATAGCATGTCGAAGAAACGAAGTGTATAAATCAGTAAAAAAAAGTGCTTAAAATTGAAACCTTAATTCGGAAACCCGAATTCGGGACGATTGAAGCACGTGCTAATAAAACCGAGTAACTGTACGTCTTTTTCGACAATTGCGTGGGGAATGATTAGGCATGATGATTTAGAATAGAATGTCGAGGAAACGGAGTGTATAAAACAGTAACAAAGTGCTTAAAATTGAAACCCTAATTCGAAAACCCCGAATTCGGGACGTTTGAAGCACGTGTTTATAAAATCGAGTAACTGTCCATCTTTTTCGAAACTTTTGTTGGGATTGATTAGGCATGATGATTTGGAATAGAATGTCGAAGAAACAGAGGGTATAAAATAGTAAAAAAAGCGATTAAATCAAAACCCTAATTCGGACACCCCGAATTGAGGACGTTTGAAGCACGTGCTAATAAAATCGAGTAACTGTCCATCTTTTTCGAAACTTTTGTGGGGAATGATTAGGCAAGATCATTTAGAATAGACTGTCGAAGAAACGGAGTGTATCAAACAGTAAAAAAGTGCTTAAAATTGAAACCCTAATTCGAAAACCCCGAATTCGAGATGTTTGAAGCACGTCCTAATAAAACCGAGTAACTGTCCATCTTTTTCGAAACTTTTGTGGGGAATGATTTGGCATGATTATAGTGAATAGAATGTCGAAGAAACAGAGTGTATAATACAGTAAAAAAGTGTTGAAAATCGAAACCCTATTTCGGAAAACTCGAATTTGGGACATTTAAAGCACGCTTAATAAAACCGAGTAACTCTCCATCTTTTACGAAACTTTTGTGGCGAATGATTAGTTATGATGATTTAGACTTGATGTCGAAGAAATAGAGTGTATAAAATGAAACCCGAATTCGGGACGTTTGAAGCACGTGCTAATAAAATTGAGTAACTGTCCATCTTTTTCGAATCTTTTGTGGGGAATGATTAGTTATGATTAGTTATGATTATTTAGAATAGAATGTCGAAGAAAGGGAGTGTACAAAAAAGTAAAATAGTGCTTAAAATTGAAACCCTAATTGGTTAACCCCGAACTCAGAACGTTTGAAGAACGTCCTAATAAACCCGAGCAACTGGCCATCTTTTACGGAACTTTTGGAGTAATGAATTGGCATGAGGATTTAGAATAGAATATCGAAGAAACGGAGTGTATAAAATAGTAAAAAAAGTTCTTCAAATCGACTCCCTAATTCGAAAACCACAAATTCGGGACGTTTGAAGCACGTGCTAATAAAATTGAGTAACTGTCCATCTTTTTCGAAACTTTTGTGGGGAATGATTAGGCATGATGATTTAGAATAGAGTGTCGAGGAAATGGAGTGTATAAAAAAGTAAAAAAGTGCTTAAAATCGAAACCCTAATTTGGAAACCCCGAATTCAGTTCGTTTGAAGCATGTGCTAACAAAACCGAGTAACTGTCCATCTTTTGTGAAACTTTTGAGGCGAATGATCAGGTAGGATGATTTAGAATAGCATGTCGAAGAAACGAAGTGTATAAATCAGTAAAAAAAAGTGCTTAAAATTGAAACCTTAATTCGGAAACCCGAATTCGGGACGATTGAAGCACGTGCTAATAAAACCGAGTCACATCTTTTTCGACAAAGGCGTGGGGAATGAGTAGGCATGATGATTTAGAATAGAATGTCGAAGAAACGGAGTGTATAAAACAGTAACAAAGTGCTTAAAATTGAAACCCTAATTCGAAAACCCCGAATTCGGGACGTTTGAAGCACGTGTTTATAAAATCGAGTAACTGTCCATCTTTTTCGAAACTTTTGTTGGGATTGATTAGGCATGATGATTTGGAATAGAATGTCGAAGAAACAGAGGGTATAAAATAGTAAAAAAAGCGATTAAATCAAAACCCTAATTCGGACACCCCGAATTGAGGACGTTTGAAGCACGTGCTAATAAAATTGAGTAACTGTCCATCTTTTTCGAAACTTTTGTGGGGAATGATTAGGCAAGATCATTTAGAATAGAATGTCGAAGAAACGGAGTGTATCAAACAGTAAAAAAGTGCTTAAAATCGAAACCCTAATTCGAAAACCCCGAATTCGAGATGTTTGAAGCACGTCCTAATAAAACCGAGTAACTGTCCATCTTTTTCGAAACTTTTGTGGGGAATGATTTGGCATGATTATAGTGAATAGAATGTCGAAGAAACAGAGTGTATAATACAGTAAAAAAGTGTTGAAAATCGAAACCCTATTTCGGAAAACTCGAATTTGGGACATTTAAAGCACGCTTAATAAAACCGAGTAACTCTCCATCTTTTACGAAACTTTTGTGGCGAATGATTAGTTATGATGATTTAGACTTGATGTCGAAGAAATAGAGTGTATAAAACGAAACCCGAATTCGGGACGTTTGAAGCACGTGCTAATAAAATTGAGTAACTGTCCATCTTTTTCGAATCTTTTGTGCGGAATATTAGTTATGATTAGTTATGATTATTTAGAATAGAATGTCGAAGAAAGGGAGTGTGCAAAAAAGTAAAATAGTGCTTAAAATTGAAACCCTAATTGGTTAACCCCGAACTCAGAACGTTTGAAGAACGTCCTAATAAACCCGAGCAACTGGCCATCTTTTACGAAACTTTTGGAGTAATGAATTGGCATGAGGATTTAGAATAGAATATCGAAGAAACGGAGTGTATAAAATAGTAAAAAAAGTTCTTCAAATCGACTCCCTAATTCGAAAACCACAAATTCGGGACGTTTGAAGCACGTGCTAATAAAATTGAGTAACTGTCCATCTTTTTCGAAACTTTTGTGGGGAATGATTAGGCATGATGATTTAGAATAGAGTGTCGAGGAAATGGAGTGTATAAAAAAGTAAAAAAGTGCTTAA
>NW_028258052.1:0-33497 GCF_057944985.1 Cucurbita pepo subsp. pepo | reverse complement strand
TTCTAAATCATCAAGACTAATCTTATCTTTCCCCACAAAACTTTTATCAACTTCGACCGCGACTCGGTTTTTTTAGCATGGACATCAAACGTCCCAGATTAGGGTTTCCGAATTAGGGTTCGATTTGAAGCACTCCATTTCTTCGAAATTCTATTCTAAATCATCATGACTAATCATTGCCCACAAAATTTTCGAAAAACGTCGACCATGACTCAGTTTTCGAAGCACGAACATCAAACATCCCAGATTAGGGTTTCTGAATTAAGGGTCGATTTGAAGCAGTCTTTTACTGTTCTAATCATTCCCCATAAAAGTTTCAAAAAACGTCGACTGTGACTCTATTTTTTTAGCACGTACTTCAAACGACCCAAATAAGGGTTTCCGAGTTAGGGGTCGATTTGAAGCAATCTTTTACTCTTTTATGCACTCAGTTTCTTCGAAATTCTATTCTAAACATCAAGCCTAATCTAATCATTCCCCACAAGTTTCGTAAAACGTCGACCATGACTCAGTTTTTTTAGCACGTACTTCAAACGTCCAAAATTAGGGTTTCCGAATTAGGGTTCGATTTGAAGCACTCCGTTTCTTCGAAATTCTATTCTAAATCATCAAGACTAATCTAATAATTCCCCACAAAACTTCTATTAATTGTCGACCGAGACTCGGTTTTTTTAGCTTGGACATCAAACGTCCCAGATTAGGGTTTCCGAATTCGGGTTCGATTTGAAGCACTCCGTTTCTTCGAAATTCTATTCTAAATCATCAAGACTAATCATTCCCCACAAAAGTTTCGAAAAACGTCGACCGTGACTCTATTTTTTTAGCACGCACTTCAAACGACCCAAATAAGGGTTTCCGAGTTAGGTTTCGATTTGAAGCAATCTTTTACTGTTTTATGCACAACGTTTATTCGACATTTTATTCTAAATCATCAAGCCTTATCTTATAATTTCCCACAAAAGTTTCGAAAAACGTCGATCATGACTCGGTTTTTTTAGCACGTAGTTCAAACGTCCCAGATAAAGGTCTCCGAATTAGAGGTCGATTTCAAGCAATCTTTTACTCTTTTATGCTCTCAGTTTCTTCGAAATTCAATTCTAAACATCAAGCCTAATCTGATTAATCCCCACAACAGTTTCGAAAAACGTCGACCATGACTCGGTTTTTTTAGCACGTACTTCAAACGTCCCAAATTAGGGTTTCCGAATTAAGGTTCGATTTGAAGCACTCCGTTTCTTTGAAATTCTATTCTAAATCATCAAGACTAATCTTATCATTCCCCACAAAACTTTTATCAACTTCGACCGCGACTCGGTTTTTTTAGCATGGACATCAAACGTCCCAGATTAGGGTTTCCGAATTAGGGTTCGATTTGAAGCACTCCATTTCTTCGAAATTCTATTCTAAATCATCATGACTAATCATTGCCCACAAAATTTTCGAAAAACGTCGACCATGACTCAGTTTTCGAAGCACGAACATCAAACATCCCAGATTAGGGTTTCTGAATTAAGGGTCGATTTGAAGCAGTCTTTTACTGTTCTAATCATTCCCCATAAAAGTTTCAAAAAACGTCGACTGTGACTCTATTTTTTTAGCACGTACTTCAAACGACCCAAATAAGGGTTTCCGAGTTAGGGGTCGATTTGAAGCAATCTTTTACTCTTTTATGCACTCAGTTTCTTCGAAATTCTATTCTAAACATCAAGCCTAATCTAATCATTCCCCACAAGTTTCGTAAAACGTCGACCATGACTCAGTTTTTTTAGCACGTACTTCAAACGTCCAAAATTAGGGTTTCCGAATTAGGGTTCGATTTGAAGCACTCCGTTTCTTCGAAATTCTATTCTAAATCATCAAGACTAATCTAATAATTCCCCACAAAACTTCTATTAATTGTCGACCGAGACTCGGTTTTTTTAGCTTGGACATCAAACGTCCCAGATTAGGGTTTCCGAATTCGGGTTCGATTTGAAGCACTCCGTTTCTTCGAAATTCTATTCTAAATCATCAAGACTAATCATTCCCCACAAAAGTTTCGAAAAACGTCGACCGTGACTCTATTTTTTAGCACGCACTTCAAACGACCCAAATAAGGGTTTCCGAGTTAGGTTTCGATTTGAAGCAATCTTTTACTGTTTTATGCACAACGTTTATTCGACATTTTATTCTAAATCATCAAGCCTTATCTTATAATTTCCCACAAAAGTTTCGAAAAACGTCGATCATGACTCGGTTTTTTTAGCACGTAGTTCAAACGTCCCAGATAAAGGTCTCCGAATTAGAGGTCGATTTCAAGCAATCTTTTACTCTTTTATGCTCTCAGTTTCTTCGAAATTCAATTCTAAACATCAAGCCTAATCTGATTAATCCCCACAACAGTTTCGAAAAACGTCGACCATGACTCGGTTTTTTTAGCACGTACTTCAAACGTCCCAAATTAGGGTTTCCGAATTAAGGTTCGATTTGAAGCACTCCGTTTCTTTGAAATTCTATTCTAAATCATCAAGACTAATCTTATCATTCCCCACAAAACTTTTATCAACTTCGACCGCGACTCGGTTTTTTTAGCATGGACATCAAACGTCCCAGATTAGGGTTTCCGAATTAGGGTTCGATTTGAAGCACTCCATTTCTTCGAAATTCTATTCTAAATCATCATGACTAATCATTGCCCACAAAATTTTCGAAAAACGTCGACCATGACTCAGTTTTCGAAGCACGAACATCAAACATCCCAGATTAGGGTTTCTGAATTAAGGGTCGATTTGAAGCAGTCTTTTACTGTTCTAATCATTCCCCATAAAAGTTTCAAAAAACGTCGACTGTGACTCTATTTTTTTAGCACGTACTTCAAACGACCCAAATAAGGGTTTCCGAGTTAGGGGTCGATTTGAAGCAATCTTTTACTCTTTTATGCACTCAGTTTCTTCGAAATTCTATTCTAAACATCAAGCCTAATCTAATCATTCCCCACAAGTTTCGTAAAACGTCGACCATGACTCAGTTTTTTTAGCACGTACTTCAAACGTCCAAAATTAGGGTTTCCGAATTAGGGTTCGATTTGAAGCACTCCGTTTCTTCGAAATTCTATTCTAAATCATCAAGACTAATCTAATAATTCCCCACAAAACTTCTATTAATTGTCGACCGAGACTCGGTTTTTTTAGCTTGGACATCAAACGTCCCAGATTAGGGTTTCCGAATTCGGGTTCGATTTGAAGCACTCCGTTTCTTCGAAATTCTATTCTAAATCATCAAGACTAATCATTCCCCACAAAAGTTTCGAAAAACGTCGACCGTGACTCTATTTTTTTAGCACGCACTTCAAACGACCCAAATAAGGGTTTCCGAGTTAGGTTTCGATTTGAAGCAATCTTTTACTGTTTTATGCACAACGTTTATTCGACATTTTATTCTAAATCATCAAGCCTTATCTTATAATTTCCCACAAAAGTTTCGAAAAACGTCGATCATGACTCGGTTTTTTTAGCACGTAGTTCAAACGTCCCAGATAAAGGTCTCCGAATTAGAGGTCGATTTCAAGCAATCTTTTACTCTTTTATGCTCTCAGTTTCTTCGAAATTCAATTCTAAACATCAAGCCTAATCTGATTAATCCCCACAACAGTTTCGAAAAACGTCGACCATGACTCGGTTTTTTTAGCACGTACTTCAAACGTCCCAAATTAGGGTTTCCGAATTAAGGTTCGATTTGAAGCACTCCGTTTCTTTGAAATTCTATTCTAAATCATCAAGACTAATCTTATCATTCCCCACAAAACTTTTATCAACTTCGACCGCGACTCGGTTTTTTTAGCATGGACATCAAACGTCCCAGATTAGGGTTTCCGAATTAGGGTTCGATTTGAAGCACTCCATTTCTTCGAAATTCTATTCTAAATCATCATGACTAATCATTGCCCACAAAATTTTCGAAAAACGTCGACCATGACTCAGTTTTCGAAGCACGAACATCAAACATCCCAGATTAGGGTTTCTGAATTAAGGGTCGATTTGAAGCAGTCTTTTACTGTTCTAATCATTCCCCATAAAAGTTTCAAAAAACGTCGACTGTGACTCTATTTTTTTAGCACGTACTTCAAACGACCCAAATAAGGGTTTCCGAGTTAGGGGTCGATTTGAAGCAATCTTTTACTCTTTTATGCACTCAGTTTCTTCGAAATTCTATTCTAAACATCAAGCCTAATCTAATCATTCCCCACAAGTTTCGTAAAACGTCGACCATGACTCAGTTTTTTTAGCACGTACTTCAAACGTCCAAAATTAGGGTTTCCGAATTAGGGTTCGATTTGAAGCACTCCGTTTCTTCGAAATTCTATTCTAAATCATCAAGACTAATCTAATAATTCCCCACAAAACTTCTATTAATTGTCGACCGAGACTCGGTTTTTTTAGCTTGGACATCAAACGTCCCAGATTAGGGTTTCCGAATTCGGGTTCGATTTGAAGCACTCCGTTTCTTCGAAATTCTATTCTAAATCATCAAGACTAATCATTCCCCACAAAAGTTTCGAAAAACGTCGACCGTGACTCTATTTTTTTAGCACGCACTTCAAACGACCCAAATAAGGGTTTCCGAGTTAGGTTTCGATTTGAAGCAATCTTTTACTGTTTTATGCACAACGTTTATTCGACATTTTATTCTAAATCATCAAGCCTTATCTTATAATTTCCCACAAAAGTTTCGAAAAACGTCGATCATGACTCGGTTTTTTTAGCACGTAGTTCAAACGTCCCAGATAAAGGTCTCCGAATTAGAGGTCGATTTCAAGCAATCTTTTACTCTTTTATGCTCTCAGTTTCTTCGAAATTCAATTCTAAACATCAAGCCTAATCTGATTAATCCCCACAACAGTTTCGAAAAACGTCGACCATGACTCGGTTTTTTTAGCACGTACTTCAAACGTCCCAAATTAGGGTTTCCGAATTAAGGTTCGATTTGAAGCACTCCGTTTCTTTGAAATTCTATTCTAAATCATCAAGACTAATCTTATCATTCCCCACAAAACTTTTATCAACTTCGACCGCGACTCGGTTTTTTTAGCATGGACATCAAACGTCCCAGATTAGGGTTTCCGAATTAGGGTTCGATTTGAAGCACTCCATTTCTTCGAAATTCTATTCTAAATCATCATGACTAATCATTGCCCACAAAATTTTCGAAAAACGTCGACCATGACTCAGTTTTCGAAGCACGAACATCAAACATCCCAGATTAGGGTTTCTGAATTAAGGGTCGATTTGAAGCAGTCTTTTACTGTTCTAATCATTCCCCATAAAAGTTTCAAAAAACGTCGACTGTGACTCTATTTTTTTAGCACGTACTTCAAACGACCCAAATAAGGGTTTCCGAGTTAGGGGTCGATTTGAAGCAATCTTTTACTCTTTTATGCACTCAGTTTCTTCGAAATTCTATTCTAAACATCAAGCCTAATCTAATCATTCCCCACAAGTTTCGTAAAACGTCGACCATGACTCAGTTTTTTTAGCACGTACTTCAAACGTCCAAAATTAGGGTTTCCGAATTAGGGTTCGATTTGAAGCACTCCGTTTCTTCGAAATTCTATTCTAAATCATCAAGACTAATCTAATAATTCCCCACAAAACTTCTATTAATTGTCGACCGAGACTCGGTTTTTTTAGCTTGGACATCAAACGTCCCAGATTAGGGTTTCCGAATTCGGGTTCGATTTGAAGCACTCCGTTTCTTCGAAATTCTATTCTAAATCATCAAGACTAATCATTCCCCACAAAAGTTTCGAAAAACGTCGACCGTGACTCTATTTTTTTAGCACGCACTTCAAACGACCCAAATAAGGGTTTCCGAGTTAGGTTTCGATTTGAAGCAATCTTTTACTGTTTTATGCACAACGGTTATTCGACATTTTATTCTAAATCATCAAGCCTTATCTTATAATTTCCCACAAAAGTTTCGAAAAACGTCGATCATGACTCGGTTTTTTTAGCACGTAGTTCAAACGTCCCAGATAAAGGTCTCCGAATTAGAGGTCGATTTCAAGCAATCTTTTACTCTTTTATGCTCTCAGTTTCTTCGAAATTCAATTCTAAACATCAAGCCTAATCTGATTAATCCCCACAACAGTTTCGAAAAACGTCGACCATGACTCGGTTTTTTTAGCACGTACTTCAAACGTCCCAAATTAGGGTTTCCGAATTAAGGTTCGATTTGAAGCACTCCGTTTCTTTGAAATTCTATTCTAAATCATCAAGACTAATCTTATCATTCCCCACAAAACTTTTATCAACTTCGACCGCGACTCGGTTTTTTTAGCATGGACATCAAACGTCCCAGATTAGGGTTTCCGAATTAGGGTTCGATTTGAAGCACTCCATTTCTTCGAAATTCTATTCTAAATCATCATGACTAATCATTGCCCACAAAATTTTCGAAAAACGTCGACCATGACTCAGTTTTCGAAGCACGAACATCAAACATCCCAGATTAGGGTTTCTGAATTAAGGGTCGATTTGAAGCAGTCTTTTACTGTTCTAATCATTCCCCATAAAAGTTTCAAAAAACGTCGACTGTGACTCTATTTTTTTAGCACGTACTTCAAACGACCCAAATAAGGGTTTCCGAGTTAGGGGTCGATTTGAAGCAATCTTTTACTCTTTTATGCACTCAGTTTCTTCGAAATTCTATTCTAAACATCAAGCCTAATCTAATCATTCCCCACAAGTTTCGTAAAACGTCGACCATGACTCAGTTTTTTTAGCACGTACTTCAAACGTCCAAAATTAGGGTTTCCGAATTAGGGTTCGATTTGAAGCACTCCGTTTCTTCGAAATTCTATTCTAAATCATCAAGACTAATCTAATAATTCCCCACAAAACTTCTATTAATTGTCGACCGAGACTCGGTTTTTTTAGCTTGGACATCAAACGTCCCAGATTAGGGTTTCCGAATTCGGGTTCGATTTGAAGCACTCCGTTTCTTCGAAATTCTATTCTAAATCATCAAGACTAATCATTCCCCACAAAAGTTTCGAAAAACGTCGACCGTGACTCTATTTTTTTAGCACGCACTTCAAACGACCCAAATAAGGGTTTCCGAGTTAGGTTTCGATTTGAAGCAATCTTTTACTGTTTTATGCACAACGTTTATTCGACATTTTATTCTAAATCATCAAGCCTTATCTTATAATTTCCCACAAAAGTTTCGAAAAACGTCGATCATGACTCGGTTTTTTTAGCACGTAGTTCAAACGTCCCAGATAAAGGTCTCCGAATTAGAGGTCGATTTCAAGCAATCTTTTACTCTTTTATGCTCTCAGTTTCTTCGAAATTCAATTCTAAACATCAAGCCTAATCTGATTAATCCCCACAACAGTTTCGAAAAACGTCGACCATGACTCGGTTTTTTTAGCACGTACTTCAAACGTCCCAAATTAGGGTTTCCGAATTAAGGTTCGATTTGAAGCACTCCGTTTCTTTGAAATTCTATTCTAAATCATCAAGACTAATCTTATCATTCCCCACAAAACTTTTATCAACTTCGACCGCGACTCGGTTTTTTTAGCATGGACATCAAACGTCCCAGATTAGGGTTTCCGAATTAGGGTTCGATTTGAAGCACTCCATTTCTTCGAAATTCTATTCTAAATCATCATGACTAATCATTGCCCACAAAATTTTCGAAAAACGTCGACCATGACTCAGTTTTCGAAGCACGAACATCAAACATCCCAGATTAGGGTTTCTGAATTAAGGGTCGATTTGAAGCAGTCTTTTACTGTTCTAATCATTCCCCATAAAAGTTTCAAAAAACGTCGACTGTGACTCTATTTTTTTAGCACGTACTTCAAACGACCCAAATAAGGGTTTCCGAGTTAGGGGTCGATTTGAAGCAATCTTTTACTCTTTTATGCACTCAGTTTCTTCGAAATTCTATTCTAAACATCAAGCCTAATCTAATCATTCCCCACAAGTTTCGTAAAACGTCGACCATGACTCAGTTTTTTTAGCACGTACTTCAAACGTCCAAAATTAGGGTTTCCGAATTAGGGTTCGATTTGAAGCACTCCGTTTCTTCGAAATTCTATTCTAAATCATCAAGACTAATCTAATAATTCCCCACAAAACTTCTATTAATTGTCGACCGAGACTCGGTTTTTTTAGCTTGGACATCAAACGTCCCAGATTAGGGTTTCCGAATTCGGGTTCGATTTGAAGCACTCCGTTTCTTCGAAATTCTATTCTAAATCATCAAGACTAATCATTCCCCACAAAAGTTTCGAAAAACGTCGACCGTGACTCTATTTTTTTAGCACGCACTTCAAACGACCCAAATAAGGGTTTCCGAGTTAGGTTTCGATTTGAAGCAATCTTTTACTGTTTTATGCACAACGGTTATTCGACATTTTATTCTAAATCATCAAGCCTTATCTTATAATTTCCCACAAAAGTTTCGAAAAACGTCGATCATGACTCGGTTTTTTTAGCACGTAGTTCAAACGTCCCAGATAAAGGTCTCCGAATTAGAGGTCGATTTCAAGCAATCTTTTACTCTTTTATGCTCTCAGTTTCTTCGAAATTCAATTCTAAACATCAAGCCTAATCTGATTAATCCCCACAACAGTTTCGAAAAACGTCGACCATGACTCGGTTTTTTTAGCACGTACTTCAAACGTCCCAAATTAGGGTTTCCGAATTAAGGTTCGATTTGAAGCACTCCGTTTCTTTGAAATTCTATTCTAAATCATCAAGACTAATCTTATCATTCCCCACAAAACTTTTATCAACTTCGACCGCGACTCGGTTTTTTTAGCATGGACATCAAACGTCCCAGATTAGGGTTTCCGAATTAGGGTTCGATTTGAAGCACTCCATTTCTTCGAAATTCTATTCTAAATCATCATGACTAATCATTGCCCACAAAATTTTCGAAAAACGTCGACCATGACTCAGTTTTCGAAGCACGAACATCAAACATCCCAGATTAGGGTTTCTGAATTAAGGGTCGATTTGAAGCAGTCTTTTACTGTTCTAATCATTCCCCATAAAAGTTTCAAAAAACGTCGACTGTGACTCTATTTTTTTAGCACGTACTTCAAACGACCCAAATAAGGGTTTCCGAGTTAGGGGTCGATTTGAAGCAATCTTTTACTCTTTTATGCACTCAGTTTCTTCGAAATTCTATTCTAAACATCAAGCCTAATCTAATCATTCCCCACAAGTTTCGTAAAACGTCGACCATGACTCAGTTTTTTTAGCACGTACTTCAAACGTCCAAAATTAGGGTTTCCGAATTAGGGTTCGATTTGAAGCACTCCGTTTCTTCGAAATTCTATTCTAAATCATCAAGACTAATCTAATAATTCCCCACAAAACTTCTATTAATTGTCGACCGAGACTCGGTTTTTTTAGCTTGGACATCAAACGTCCCAGATTAGGGTTTCCGAATTCGGGTTCGATTTGAAGCACTCCGTTTCTTCGAAATTCTATTCTAAATCATCAAGACTAATCATTCCCCACAAAAGTTTCGAAAAACGTCGACCGTGACTCTATTTTTTTAGCACGCACTTCAAACGACCCAAATAAGGGTTTCCGAGTTAGGTTTCGATTTGAAGCAATCTTTTACTGTTTTATGCACAACGTTTATTCGACATTTTATTCTAAATCATCAAGCCTTATCTTATAATTTCCCACAAAAGTTTCGAAAAACGTCGATCATGACTCGGTTTTTTTAGCACGTAGTTCAAACGTCCCAGATAAAGGTCTCCGAATTAGAGGTCGATTTCAAGCAATCTTTTACTCTTTTATGCTCTCAGTTTCTTCGAAATTCAATTCTAAACATCAAGCCTAATCTGATTAATCCCCACAACAGTTTCGAAAAACGTCGACCATGACTCGGTTTTTTTAGCACGTACTTCAAACGTCCCAAATTAGGGTTTCCGAATTAAGGTTCGATTTGAAGCACTCCGTTTCTTTGAAATTCTATTCTAAATCATCAAGACTAATCTTATCATTCCCCACAAAACTTTTATCAACTTCGACCGCGACTCGGTTTTTTTAGCATGGACATCAAACGTCCCAGATTAGGGTTTCCGAATTAGGGTTCGATTTGAAGCACTCCATTTCTTCGAAATTCTATTCTAAATCATCATGACTAATCATTGCCCACAAAATTTTCGAAAAACGTCGACCATGACTCAGTTTTCGAAGCACGAACATCAAACATCCCAGATTAGGGTTTCTGAATTAAGGGTCGATTTGAAGCAGTCTTTTACTGTTCTAATCATTCCCCATAAAAGTTTCAAAAAACGTCGACTGTGACTCTATTTTTTTAGCACGTACTTCAAACGACCCAAATAAGGGTTTCCGAGTTAGGGGTCGATTTGAAGCAATCTTTTACTCTTTTATGCACTCAGTTTCTTCGAAATTCTATTCTAAACATCAAGCCTAATCTAATCATTCCCCACAAGTTTCGTAAAACGTCGACCATGACTCAGTTTTTTTAGCACGTACTTCAAACGTCCAAAATTAGGGTTTCCGAATTAGGGTTCGATTTGAAGCACTCCGTTTCTTCGAAATTCTATTCTAAATCATCAAGACTAATCTAATAATTCCCCACAAAACTTCTATTAATTGTCGACCGAGACTCGGTTTTTTTAGCTTGGACATCAAACGTCCCAGATTAGGGTTTCCGAATTCGGGTTCGATTTGAAGCACTCCGTTTCTTCGAAATTCTATTCTAAATCATCAAGACTAATCATTCCCCACAAAAGTTTCGAAAAACGTCGACCGTGACTCTATTTTTTTAGCACGCACTTCAAACGACCCAAATAAGGGTTTCCGAGTTAGGTTTCGATTTGAAGCAATCTTTTACTGTTTTATGCACAACGTTTATTCGACATTTTATTCTAAATCATCAAGCCTTATCTTATAATTTCCCACAAAAGTTTCGAAAAACGTCGATCATGACTCGGTTTTTTTAGCACGTAGTTCAAACGTCCCAGATAAAGGTCTCCGAATTAGAGGTCGATTTCAAGCAATCTTTTACTCTTTTATGCTCTCAGTTTCTTCGAAATTCAATTCTAAACATCAAGCCTAATCTGATTAATCCCCACAACAGTTTCGAAAAACGTCGACCATGACTCGGTTTTTTTAGCACGTACTTCAAACGTCCCAAATTAGGGTTTCCGAATTAAGGTTCGATTTGAAGCACTCCGTTTCTTTGAAATTCTATTCTAAATCATCAAGACTAATCTTATCATTCCCCACAAAACTTTTATCAACTTCGACCGCGACTCGGTTTTTTTAGCATGGACATCAAACGTCCCAGATTAGGGTTTCCGAATTAGGGTTCGATTTGAAGCACTCCATTTCTTCGAAATTCTATTCTAAATCATCATGACTAATCATTGCCCACAAAATTTTCGAAAAACGTCGACCATGACTCAGTTTTCGAAGCACGAACATCAAACATCCCAGATTAGGGTTTCTGAATTAAGGGTCGATTTGAAGCAGTCTTTTACTGTTCTAATCATTCCCCATAAAAGTTTCAAAAAACGTCGACTGTGACTCTATTTTTTTAGCACGTACTTCAAACGACCCAAATAAGGGTTTCCGAGTTAGGGGTCGATTTGAAGCAATCTTTTACTCTTTTATGCACTCAGTTTCTTCGAAATTCTATTCTAAACATCAAGCCTAATCTAATCATTCCCCACAAGTTTCGTAAAACGTCGACCATGACTCAGTTTTTTTAGCACGTACTTCAAACGTCCAAAATTAGGGTTTCCGAATTAGGGTTCGATTTGAAGCACTCCGTTTCTTCGAAATTCTATTCTAAATCATCAAGACTAATCTAATAATTCCCCACAAAACTTCTATTAATTGTCGACCGAGACTCGGTTTTTTTAGCTTGGACATCAAACGTCCCAGATTAGGGTTTCCGAATTCGGGTTCGATTTGAAGCACTCCGTTTCTTCGAAATTCTATTCTAAATCATCAAGACTAATCATTCCCCACAAAAGTTTCGAAAAACGTCGACCGTGACTCTATTTTTTTAGCACGCACTTCAAACGACCCAAATAAGGGTTTCCGAGTTAGGTTTCGATTTGAAGCAATCTTTTACTGTTTTATGCACAACGTTTATTCGACATTTTATTCTAAATCATCAAGCCTTATCTTATAATTTCCCACAAAAGTTTCGAAAAACGTCGATCATGACTCGGTTTTTTTAGCACGTAGTTCAAACGTCCCAGATAAAGGTCTCCGAATTAGAGGTCGATTTCAAGCAATCTTTTACTCTTTTATGCTCTCAGTTTCTTCGAAATTCAATTCTAAACATCAAGCCTAATCTGATTAATCCCCACAACAGTTTCGAAAAACGTCGACCATGACTCGGTTTTTTTAGCACGTACTTCAAACGTCCCAAATTAGGGTTTCCGAATTAAGGTTCGATTTGAAGCACTCCGTTTCTTTGAAATTCTATTCTAAATCATCAAGACTAATCTTATCATTCCCCACAAAACTTTTATCAACTTCGACCGCGACTCGGTTTTTTTAGCATGGACATCAAACGTCCCAGATTAGGGTTTCCGAATTAGGGTTCGATTTGAAGCACTCCATTTCTTCGAAATTCTATTCTAAATCATCATGACTAATCATTGCCCACAAAATTTTCGAAAAACGTCGACCATGACTCAGTTTTCGAAGCACGAACATCAAACATCCCAGATTAGGGTTTCTGAATTAAGGGTCGATTTGAAGCAGTCTTTTACTGTTCTAATCATTCCCCATAAAAGTTTCAAAAAACGTCGACTGTGACTCTATTTTTTTAGCACGTACTTCAAACGACCCAAATAAGGGTTTCCGAGTTAGGGGTCGATTTGAAGCAATCTTTTACTCTTTTATGCACTCAGTTTCTTCGAAATTCTATTCTAAACATCAAGCCTAATCTAATCATTCCCCACAAGTTTCGTAAAACGTCGACCATGACTCAGTTTTTTTAGCACGTACTTCAAACGTCCAAAATTAGGGTTTCCAAATTAGGGTTCGATTTGAAGCACTCCGTTTCTTCGAAATTCTATTCTAAATCATCAAGACTAATCTAATAATTCCCCACAAAACTTCTATTAATTGTCGACCGAGACTCGGTTTTTTTAGCTTGGACATCAAACGTCCCAGATTAGGGTTTCCGAATTCGGGTTCGATTTGAAGCACTCCGTTTCTTCGAAATTCTATTCTAAATCATCAAGACTAATCATTCCCCACAAAAGTTTCGAAAAACGTCGACCGTGACTCTATTTTTTTAGCACGCACTTCAAACGACCCAAATAAGGGTTTCCGAGTTAGGTTTCGATTTGAAGCAATCTTTTACTGTTTTATGCACAACGTTTATTCGACATTTTATTCTAAATCATCAAGCCTTATCTTATAATTTCCCACAAAAGTTTCGAAAAACGTCGATCATGACTCGGTTTTTTTAGCACGTAGTTCAAACGTCCCAGATAAAGGTCTCCGAATTAGAGGTCGATTTCAAGCAATCTTTTACTCTTTTATGCTCTCAGTTTCTTCGAAATTCAATTCTAAACATCAAGCCTAATCTGATTAATCCCCACAACAGTTTCGAAAAACGTCGACCATGACTCGGTTTTTTTAGCACGTACTTCAAACGTCCCAAATTAGGGTTTCCGAATTAAGGTTCGATTTGAAGCACTCCGTTTCTTTGAAATTCTATTCTAAATCATCAAGACTAATCTTATCATTCCCCACAAAACTTTTATCAACTTCGACCGCGACTCGGTTTTTTTAGCATGGACATCAAACGTCCCAGATTAGGGTTTCCGAATTAGGGTTCGATTTGAAGCACTCCATTTCTTCGAAATTCTATTCTAAATCATCATGACTAATCATTGCCCACAAAATTTTCGAAAAACGTCGACCATGACTCAGTTTTCGAAGCACGAACATCAAACATCCCAGATTAGGGTTTCTGAATTAAGGGTCGATTTGAAGCAGTCTTTTACTGTTCTAATCATTCCCCATAAAAGTTTCAAAAAACGTCGACTGTGACTCTATTTTTTTAGCACGTACTTCAAACGACCCAAATAAGGGTTTCCGAGTTAGGGGTCGATTTGAAGCAATCTTTTACTCTTTTATGCACTCAGTTTCTTCGAAATTCTATTCTAAACATCAAGCCTAATCTAATCATTCCCCACAAGTTTCGTAAAACGTCGACCATGACTCAGTTTTTTTAGCACGTACTTCAAACGTCCAAAATTAGGGTTTCCGAATTAGGGTTCGATTTGAAGCACTCCGTTTCTTCGAAATTCTATTCTAAATCATCAAGACTAATCTAATAATTCCCCACAAAACTTCTATTAATTGTCGACCGAGACTCGGTTTTTTTAGCTTGGACATCAAACGTCCCAGATTAGGGTTTCCGAATTCGGGTTCGATTTGAAGCACTCCGTTTCTTCGAAATTCTATTCTAAATCATCAAGACTAATCATTCCCCACAAAAGTTTCGAAAAACGTCGACCGTGACTCTATTTTTTTAGCACGCACTTCAAACGACCCAAATAAGGGTTTCCGAGTTAGGTTTCGATTTGAAGCAATCTTTTACTGTTTTATGCACAACGGTTATTCGACATTTTATTCTAAATCATCAAGCCTTATCTTATAATTTCCCACAAAAGTTTCGAAAAACGTCGATCATGACTCGGTTTTTTTAGCACGTAGTTCAAACGTCCCAGATAAAGGTCTCCGAATTAGAGGTCGATTTCAAGCAATCTTTTACTCTTTTATGCTCTCAGTTTCTTCGAAATTCAATTCTAAACATCAAGCCTAATCTGATTAATCCCCACAACAGTTTCGAAAAACGTCGACCATGACTCGGTTTTTTTAGCACGTACTTCAAACGTCCCAAATTAGGGTTTCCGAATTAAGGTTCGATTTGAAGCACTCCGTTTCTTTGAAATTCTATTCTAAATCATCAAGACTAATCTTATCATTCCCCACAAAACTTTTATCAACTTCGACCGCGACTCGGTTTTTTTAGCATGGACATCAAACGTCCCAGATTAGGGTTTCCGAATTAGGGTTCGATTTGAAGCACTCCATTTCTTCGAAATTCTATTCTAAATCATCATGACTAATCATTGCCCACAAAATTTTCGAAAAACGTCGACCATGACTCAGTTTTCGAAGCACGAACATCAAACATCCCAGATTAGGGTTTCTGAATTAAGGGTCGATTTGAAGCAGTCTTTTACTGTTCTAATCATTCCCCATAAAAGTTTCAAAAAACGTCGACTGTGACTCTATTTTTTTAGCACGTACTTCAAACGACCCAAATAAGGGTTTCCGAGTTAGGGGTCGATTTGAAGCAATCTTTTACTCTTTTATGCACTCAGTTTCTTCGAAATTCTATTCTAAACATCAAGCCTAATCTAATCATTCCCCACAAGTTTCGTAAAACGTCGACCATGACTCAGTTTTTTTAGCACGTACTTCAAACGTCCAAAATTAGGGTTTCCGAATTAGGGTTCGATTTGAAGCACTCCGTTTCTTCGAAATTCTATTCTAAATCATCAAGACTAATCTAATAATTCCCCACAAAACTTCTATTAATTGTCGACCGAGACTCGGTTTTTTTAGCTTGGACATCAAACGTCCCAGATTAGGGTTTCCGAATTCGGGTTCGATTTGAAGCACTCCGTTTCTTCGAAATTCTATTCTAAATCATCAAGACTAATCATTCCCCACAAAAGTTTCGAAAAACGTCGACCGTGACTCTATTTTTTTAGCACGCACTTCAAACGACCCAAATAAGGGTTTCCGAGTTAGGTTTCGATTTGAAGCAATCTTTTACTGTTTTATGCACAACGGTTATTCGACATTTTATTCTAAATCATCAAGCCTTATCTTATAATTTCCCACAAAAGTTTCGAAAAACGTCGATCATGACTCGGTTTTTTTAGCACGTAGTTCAAACGTCCCAGATAAAGGTCTCCGAATTAGAGGTCGATTTCAAGCAATCTTTTACTCTTTTATGCTCTCAGTTTCTTCGAAATTCAATTCTAAACATCAAGCCTAATCTGATTAATCCCCACAACAGTTTCGAAAAACGTCGACCATGACTCGGTTTTTTTAGCACGTACTTCAAACGTCCCAAATTAGGGTTTCCGAATTAAGGTTCGATTTGAAGCACTCCGTTTCTTTGAAATTCTATTCTAAATCATCAAGACTAATCTTATCATTCCCCACAAAACTTTTATCAACTTCGACCGCGACTCGGTTTTTTTAGCATGGACATCAAACGTCCCAGATTAGGGTTTCCGAATTAGGGTTCGATTTGAAGCACTCCATTTCTTCGAAATTCTATTCTAAATCATCATGACTAATCATTGCCCACAAAATTTTCGAAAAACGTCGACCATGACTCAGTTTTCGAAGCACGAACATCAAACATCCCAGATTAGGGTTTCTGAATTAAGGGTCGATTTGAAGCAGTCTTTTACTGTTCTAATCATTCCCCATAAAAGTTTCAAAAAACGTCGACTGTGACTCTATTTTTTTAGCACGTACTTCAAACGACCCAAATAAGGGTTTCCGAGTTAGGGGTCGATTTGAAGCAATCTTTTACTCTTTTATGCACTCAGTTTCTTCGAAATTCTATTCTAAACATCAAGCCTAATCTAATCATTCCCCACAAGTTTCGTAAAACGTCGACCATGACTCAGTTTTTTTAGCACGTACTTCAAACGTCCAAAATTAGGGTTTCCGAATTAGGGTTCGATTTGAAGCACTCCGTTTCTTCGAAATTCTATTCTAAATCATCAAGACTAATCTAATAATTCCCCACAAAACTTCTATTAATTGTCGACCGAGACTCGGTTTTTTTAGCTTGGACATCAAACGTCCCAGATTAGGGTTTCCGAATTCGGGTTCGATTTGAAGCACTCCGTTTCTTCGAAATTCTATTCTAAATCATCAAGACTAATCATTCCCCACAAAAGTTTCGAAAAACGTCGACCGTGACTCTATTTTTTTAGCACGCACTTCAAACGACCCAAATAAGGGTTTCCGAGTTAGGTTTCGATTTGAAGCAATCTTTTACTGTTTTATGCACAACGTTTATTCGACATTTTATTCTAAATCATCAAGCCTTATCTTATAATTTCCCACAAAAGTTTCGAAAAACGTCGATCATGACTCGGTTTTTTTAGCACGTAGTTCAAACGTCCCAGATAAAGGTCTCCGAATTAGAGGTCGATTTCAAGCAATCTTTTACTCTTTTATGCTCTCAGTTTCTTCGAAATTCAATTCTAAACATCAAGCCTAATCTGATTAATCCCCACAACAGTTTCGAAAAACGTCGACCATGACTCGGTTTTTTTAGCACGTACTTCAAACGTCCCAAATTAGGGTTTCCGAATTAAGGTTCGATTTGAAGCACTCCGTTTCTTTGAAATTCTATTCTAAATCATCAAGACTAATCTTATCATTCCCCACAAAACTTTTATCAACTTCGACCGCGACTCGGTTTTTTTAGCATGGACATCAAACGTCCCAGATTAGGGTTTCCGAATTAGGGTTCGATTTGAAGCACTCCATTTCTTCGAAATTCTATTCTAAATCATCATGACTAATCATTGCCCACAAAATTTTCGAAAAACGTCGACCATGACTCAGTTTTCGAAGCACGAACATCAAACATCCCAGATTAGGGTTTCTGAATTAAGGGTCGATTTGAAGCAGTCTTTTACTGTTCTAATCATTCCCCATAAAAGTTTCAAAAAACGTCGACTGTGACTCTATTTTTTTAGCACGTACTTCAAACGACCCAAATAAGGGTTTCCGAGTTAGGGGTCGATTTGAAGCAATCTTTTACTCTTTTATGCACTCAGTTTCTTCGAAATTCTATTCTAAACATCAAGCCTAATCTAATCATTCCCCACAAGTTTCGTAAAACGTCGACCATGACTCAGTTTTTTTAGCACGTACTTCAAACGTCCAAAATTAGGGTTTCCGAATTAGGGTTCGATTTGAAGCACTCCGTTTCTTCGAAATTCTATTCTAAATCATCAAGACTAATCTAATAATTCCCCACAAAACTTCTATTAATTGTCGACCGAGACTCGGTTTTTTTAGCTTGGACATCAAACGTCCCAGATTAGGGTTTCCGAATTCGGGTTCGATTTGAAGCACTCCGTTTCTTCGAAATTCTATTCTAAATCATCAAGACTAATCATTCCCCACAAAAGTTTCGAAAAACGTCGACCGTGACTCTATTTTTTTAGCACGCACTTCAAACGACCCAAATAAGGGTTTCCGAGTTAGGTTTCGATTTGAAGCAATCTTTTACTGTTTTATGCACAACGTTTATTCGACATTTTATTCTAAATCATCAAGCCTTATCTTATAATTTCCCACAAAAGTTTCGAAAAACGTCGATCATGACTCGGTTTTTTTAGCACGTAGTTCAAACGTCCCAGATAAAGGTCTCCGAATTAGAGGTCGATTTCAAGCAATCTTTTACTCTTTTATGCTCTCAGTTTCTTCGAAATTCAATTCTAAACATCAAGCCTAATCTGATTAATCCCCACAACAGTTTCGAAAAACGTCGACCATGACTCGGTTTTTTTAGCACGTACTTCAAACGTCCCAAATTAGGGTTTCCGAATTAAGGTTCGATTTGAAGCACTCCGTTTCTTTGAAATTCTATTCTAAATCATCAAGACTAATCTTATCATTCCCCACAAAACTTTTATCAACTTCGACCGCGACTCGGTTTTTTTAGCATGGACATCAAACGTCCCAGATTAGGGTTTCCGAATTAGGGTTCGATTTGAAGCACTCCATTTCTTCGAAATTCTATTCTAAATCATCATGACTAATCATTGCCCACAAAATTTTCGAAAAACGTCGACCATGACTCAGTTTTCGAAGCACGAACATCAAACATCCCAGATTAGGGTTTCTGAATTAAGGGTCGATTTGAAGCAGTCTTTTACTGTTCTAATCATTCCCCATAAAAGTTTCAAAAAACGTCGACTGTGACTCTATTTTTTTAGCACGTACTTCAAACGACCCAAATAAGGGTTTCCGAGTTAGGGGTCGATTTGAAGCAATCTTTTACTCTTTTATGCACTCAGTTTCTTCGAAATTCTATTCTAAACATCAAGCCTAATCTAATCATTCCCCACAAGTTTCGTAAAACGTCGACCATGACTCAGTTTTTTTAGCACGTACTTCAAACGTCCAAAATTAGGGTTTCCGAATTAGGGTTCGATTTGAAGCACTCCGTTTCTTCGAAATTCTATTCTAAATCATCAAGACTAATCTAATAATTCCCCACAAAACTTCTATTAATTGTCGACCGAGACTCGGTTTTTTTAGCTTGGACATCAAACGTCCCAGATTAGGGTTTCCGAATTCGGGTTCGATTTGAAGCACTCCGTTTCTTCGAAATTCTATTCTAAATCATCAAGACTAATCATTCCCCACAAAAGTTTCGAAAAACGTCGACCGTGACTCTATTTTTTTAGCACGCACTTCAAACGACCCAAATAAGGGTTTCCGAGTTAGGTTTCGATTTGAAGCAATCTTTTACTGTTTTATGCACAACGGTTATTCGACATTTTATTCTAAATCATCAAGCCTTATCTTATAATTTCCCACAAAAGTTTCGAAAAACGTCGATCATGACTCGGTTTTTTTAGCACGTAGTTCAAACGTCCCAGATAAAGGTCTCCGAATTAGAGGTCGATTTCAAGCAATCTTTTACTCTTTTATGCTCTCAGTTTCTTCGAAATTCAATTCTAAACATCAAGCCTAATCTGATTAATCCCCACAACAGTTTCGAAAAACGTCGACCATGACTCGGTTTTTTTAGCACGTACTTCAAACGTCCCAAATTAGGGTTTCCGAATTAAGGTTCGATTTGAAGCACTCCGTTTCTTTGAAATTCTATTCTAAATCATCAAGACTAATCTTATCATTCCCCACAAAACTTTTATCAACTTCGACCGCGACTCGGTTTTTTTAGCATGGACATCAAACGTCCCAGATTAGGGTTTCCGAATTAGGGTTCGATTTGAAGCACTCCATTTCTTCGAAATTCTATTCTAAATCATCATGACTAATCATTGCCCACAAAATTTTCGAAAAACGTCGACCATGACTCAGTTTTCGAAGCACGAACATCAAACATCCCAGATTAGGGTTTCTGAATTAAGGGTCGATTTGAAGCAGTCTTTTACTGTTCTAATCATTCCCCATAAAAGTTTCAAAAAACGTCGACTGTGACTCTATTTTTTTAGCACGTACTTCAAACGACCCAAATAAGGGTTTCCGAGTTAGGGGTCGATTTGAAGCAATCTTTTACTCTTTTATGCACTCAGTTTCTTCGAAATTCTATTCTAAACATCAAGCCTAATCTAATCATTCCCCACAAGTTTCGTAAAACGTCGACCATGACTCAGTTTTTTTAGCACGTACTTCAAACGTCCAAAATTAGGGTTTCCGAATTAGGGTTCGATTTGAAGCACTCCGTTTCTTCGAAATTCTATTCTAAATCATCAAGACTAATCTAATAATTCCCCACAAAACTTCTATTAATTGTCGACCGAGACTCGGTTTTTTTAGCTTGGACATCAAACGTCCCAGATTAGGGTTTCCGAATTCGGGTTCGATTTGAAGCACTCCGTTTCTTCGAAATTCTATTCTAAATCATCAAGACTAATCATTCCCCACAAAAGTTTCGAAAAACGTCGACCGTGACTCTATTTTTTTAGCACGCACTTCAAACGACCCAAATAAGGGTTTCCGAGTTAGGTTTCGATTTGAAGCAATCTTTTACTGTTTTATGCACAACGTTTATTCGACATTTTATTCTAAATCATCAAGCCTTATCTTATAATTTCCCACAAAAGTTTCGAAAAACGTCGATCATGACTCGGTTTTTTTAGCACGTAGTTCAAACGTCCCAGATAAAGGTCTCCGAATTAGAGGTCGATTTCAAGCAATCTTTTACTCTTTTATGCTCTCAGTTTCTTCGAAATTCAATTCTAAACATCAAGCCTAATCTGATTAATCCCCACAACAGTTTCGAAAAACGTCGACCATGACTCGGTTTTTTTAGCACGTACTTCAAACGTCCCAAATTAGGGTTTCCGAATTAAGGTTCGATTTGAAGCACTCCGTTTCTTTGAAATTCTATTCTAAATCATCAAGACTAATCTTATCATTCCCCACAAAACTTTTATCAACTTCGACCGCGACTCGGTTTTTTTAGCATGGACATCAAACGTCCCAGATTAGGGTTTCCGAATTAGGGTTCGATTTGAAGCACTCCATTTCTTCGAAATTCTATTCTAAATCATCATGACTAATCATTGCCCACAAAATTTTCGAAAAACGTCGACCATGACTCAGTTTTCGAAGCACGAACATCAAACATCCCAGATTAGGGTTTCTGAATTAAGGGTCGATTTGAAGCAGTCTTTTACTGTTCTAATCATTCCCCATAAAAGTTTCAAAAAACGTCGACTGTGACTCTATTTTTTTAGCACGTACTTCAAACGACCCAAATAAGGGTTTCCGAGTTAGGGGTCGATTTGAAGCAATCTTTTACTCTTTTATGCACTCAGTTTCTTCGAAATTCTATTCTAAACATCAAGCCTAATCTAATCATTCCCCACAAGTTTCGTAAAACGTCGACCATGACTCAGTTTTTTTAGCACGTACTTCAAACGTCCAAAATTAGGGTTTCCGAATTAGGGTTCGATTTGAAGCACTCCGTTTCTTCGAAATTCTATTCTAAATCATCAAGACTAATCTAATAATTCCCCACAAAACTTCTATTAATTGTCGACCGAGACTCGGTTTTTTTAGCTTGGACATCAAACGTCCCAGATTAGGGTTTCCGAATTCGGGTTCGATTTGAAGCACTCCGTTTCTTCGAAATTCTATTCTAAATCATCAAGACTAATCATTCCCCACAAAAGTTTCGAAAAACGTCGACCGTGACTCTATTTTTTTAGCACGCACTTCAAACGACCCAAATAAGGGTTTCCGAGTTAGGTTTCGATTTGAAGCAATCTTTTACTGTTTTATGCACAACGTTTATTCGACATTTTATTCTAAATCATCAAGCCTTATCTTATAATTTCCCACAAAAGTTTCGAAAAACGTCGATCATGACTCGGTTTTTTTAGCACGTAGTTCAAACGTCCCAGATAAAGGTCTCCGAATTAGAGGTCGATTTCAAGCAATCTTTTACTCTTTTATGCTCTCAGTTTCTTCGAAATTCAATTCTAAACATCAAGCCTAATCTGATTAATCCCCACAACAGTTTCGAAAAACGTCGACCATGACTCGGTTTTTTTAGCACGTACTTCAAACGTCCCAAATTAGGGTTTCCGAATTAAGGTTCGATTTGAAGCACTCCGTTTCTTTGAAATTCTATTCTAAATCATCAAGACTAATCTTATCATTCCCCACAAAACTTTTATCAACTTCGACCGCGACTCGGTTTTTTTAGCATGGACATCAAACGTCCCAGATTAGGGTTTCCGAATTAGGGTTCGATTTGAAGCACTCCATTTCTTCGAAATTCTATTCTAAATCATCATGACTAATCATTGCCCACAAAATTTTCGAAAAACGTCGACCATGACTCAGTTTTCGAAGCACGAACATCAAACATCCCAGATTAGGGTTTCTGAATTAAGGGTCGATTTGAAGCAGTCTTTTACTGTTCTAATCATTCCCCATAAAAGTTTCAAAAAACGTCGACTGTGACTCTATTTTTTTAGCACGTACTTCAAACGACCCAAATAAGGGTTTCCGAGTTAGGGGTCGATTTGAAGCAATCTTTTACTCTTTTATGCACTCAGTTTCTTCGAAATTCTATTATAAACATCAAGCCTAATCTAATCATTCCCCACAAGTTTCGTAAAACGTCGACCATGACTCAGTTTTTTTAGCACGTACTTCAAACGTCCAAAATTAGGGTTTCCGAATTAGGGTTCGATTTGAAGCACTCCGTTTCTTCGAAATTCTATTCTAAATCATCAAGACTAATCTAATAATTCCCCACAAAACTTCTATTAATTGTCGACCGAGACTCGGTTTTTTTAGCTTGGACATCAAACGTCCCAGATTAGGGTTTCCGAATTCGGGTTCGATTTGAAGCACTCCGTTTCTTCGAAATTCTATTCTAAATCATCAAGACTAATCATTCCCCACAAAAGTTTCGAAAAACGTCGACCGTGACTCTATTTTTTTAGCACGCACTTCAAACGACCCAAATAAGGGTTTCCGAGTTAGGTTTCGATTTGAAGCAATCTTTTACTGTTTTATGCACAACGTTTATTCGACATTTTATTCTAAATCATCAAGCCTTATCTTATAATTTCCCACAAAAGTTTCGAAAAACGTCGATCATGACTCGGTTTTTTTAGCACGTAGTTCAAACGTCCCAGATAAAGGTCTCCGAATTAGAGGTCGATTTCAAGCAATCTTTTACTCTTTTATGCTCTCAGTTTCTTCGAAATTCAATTCTAAACATCAAGCCTAATCTGATTAATCCCCACAACAGTTTCGAAAAACGTCGACCATGACTCGGTTTTTTTAGCACGTACTTCAAACGTCCCAAATTAGGGTTTCCGAATTAAGGTTCGATTTGAAGCACTCCGTTTCTTTGAAATTCTATTCTAAATCATCAAGACTAATCTTATCATTCCCCACAAAACTTTTATCAACTTCGACCGCGACTCGGTTTTTTTAGCATGGACATCAAACGTCCCAGATTAGGGTTTCCGAATTAGGGTTCGATTTGAAGCACTCCATTTCTTCGAAATTCTATTCTAAATCATCATGACTAATCATTGCCCACAAAATTTTCGAAAAACGTCGACCATGACTCAGTTTTCGAAGCACGAACATCAAACATCCCAGATTAGGGTTTCTGAATTAAGGGTCGATTTGAAGCAGTCTTTTACTGTTCTAATCATTCCCCATAAAAGTTTCAAAAAACGTCGACTGTGACTCTATTTTTTTAGCACGTACTTCAAACGACCCAAATAAGGGTTTCCGAGTTAGGGGTCGATTTGAAGCAATCTTTTACTCTTTTATGCACTCAGTTTCTTCGAAATTCTATTCTAAACATCAAGCCTAATCTAATCATTCCCCACAAGTTTCGTAAAACGTCGACCATGACTCAGTTTTTTTAGCACGTACTTCAAACGTCCAAAATTAGGGTTTCCGAATTAGGGTTCGATTTGAAGCACTCCGTTTCTTCGAAATTCTATTCTAAATCATCAAGACTAATCTAATAATTCCCCACAAAACTTCTATTAATTGTCGACCGAGACTCGGTTTTTTTAGCTTGGACATCAAACGTCCCAGATTAGGGTTTCCGAATTCGGGTTCGATTTGAAGCACTCCGTTTCTTCGAAATTCTATTCTAAATCATCAAGACTAATCATTCCCCACAAAAGTTTCGAAAAACGTCGACCGTGACTCTATTTTTTTAGCACGCACTTCAAACGACCCAAATAAGGGTTTCCGAGTTAGGTTTCGATTTGAAGCAATCTTTTACTGTTTTATGCACAACGTTTATTCGACATTTTATTCTAAATCATCAAGCCTTATCTTATAATTTCCCACAAAAGTTTCGAAAAACGTCGATCATGACTCGGTTTTTTTAGCACGTAGTTCAAACGTCCCAGATAAAGGTCTCCGAATTAGAGGTCGATTTCAAGCAATCTTTTACTCTTTTATGCTCTCAGTTTCTTCGAAATTCAATTCTAAACATCAAGCCTAATCTGATTAATCCCCACAACAGTTTCGAAAAACGTCGACCATGACTCGGTTTTTTTAGCACGTACTTCAAACGTCCCAAATTAGGGTTTCCGAATTAAGGTTCGATTTGAAGCACTCCGTTTCTTTGAAATTCTATTCTAAATCATCAAGACTAATCTTATCATTCCCCACAAAACTTTTATCAACTTCGACCGCGACTCGGTTTTTTTAGCATGGACATCAAACGTCCCAGATTAGGGTTTCCGAATTAGGGTTCGATTTGAAGCACTCCATTTCTTCGAAATTCTATTCTAAATCATCATGACTAATCATTGCCCACAAAATTTTCGAAAAACGTCGACCATGACTCAGTTTTCGAAGCACGAACATCAAACATCCCAGATTAGGGTTTCTGAATTAAGGGTCGATTTGAAGCAGTCTTTTACTGTTCTAATCATTCCCCATAAAAGTTTCAAAAAACGTCGACTGTGACTCTATTTTTTTAGCACGTACTTCAAACGACCCAAATAAGGGTTTCCGAGTTAGGGGTCGATTTGAAGCAATCTTTTACTCTTTTATGCACTCAGTTTCTTCGAAATTCTATTCTAAACATCAAGCCTAATCTAATCATTCCCCACAAGTTTCGTAAAACGTCGACCATGACTCAGTTTTTTTAGCACGTACTTCAAACGTCCAAAATTAGGGTTTCCGAATTAGGGTTCGATTTGAAGCACTCCGTTTCTTCGAAATTCTATTCTAAATCATCAAGACTAATCTAATAATTCCCCACAAAACTTCTATTAATTGTCGACCGAGACTCGGTTTTTTTAGCTTGGACATCAAACGTCCCAGATTAGGGTTTCCGAATTCGGGTTCGATTTGAAGCACTCCGTTTCTTCGAAATTCTATTCTAAATCATCAAGACTAATCATTCCCCACAAAAGTTTCGAAAAACGTCGACCGTGACTCTATTTTTTTAGCACGCACTTCAAACGACCCAAATAAGGGTTTCCGAGTTAGGTTTCGATTTGAAGCAATCTTTTACTGTTTTATGCACAACGGTTATTCGACATTTTATTCTAAATCATCAAGCCTTATCTTATAATTTCCCACAAAAGTTTCGAAAAACGTCGATCATGACTCGGTTTTTTTAGCACGTAGTTCAAACGTCCCAGATAAAGGTCTCCGAATTAGAGGTCGATTTCAAGCAATCTTTTACTCTTTTATGCTCTCAGTTTCTTCGAAATTCAATTCTAAACATCAAGCCTAATCTGATTAATCCCCACAACAGTTTCGAAAAACGTCGACCATGACTCGGTTTTTTTAGCACGTACTTCAAACGTCCCAAATTAGGGTTTCCGAATTAAGGTTCGATTTGAAGCACTCCGTTTCTTTGAAATTCTATTCTAAATCATCAAGACTAATCTTATCATTCCCCACAAAACTTTTATCAACTTCGACCGCGACTCGGTTTTTTTAGCATGGACATCAAACGTCCCAGATTAGGGTTTCCGAATTAGGGTTCGATTTGAAGCACTCCATTTCTTCGAAATTCTATTCTAAATCATCATGACTAATCATTGCCCACAAAATTTTCGAAAAACGTCGACCATGACTCAGTTTTCGAAGCACGAACATCAAACATCCCAGATTAGGGTTTCTGAATTAAGGGTCGATTTGAAGCAGTCTTTTACTGTTCTAATCATTCCCCATAAAAGTTTCAAAAAACGTCGACTGTGACTCTATTTTTTTAGCACGTACTTCAAACGACCCAAATAAGGGTTTCCGAGTTAGGGGTCGATTTGAAGCAATCTTTTACTCTTTTATGCACTCAGTTTCTTCGAAATTCTATTCTAAACATCAAGCCTAATCTAATCATTCCCCACAAGTTTCGTAAAACGTCGACCATGACTCAGTTTTTTTAGCACGTACTTCAAACGTCCAAAATTAGGGTTTCCGAATTAGGGTTCGATTTGAAGCACTCCGTTTCTTCGAAATTCTATTCTAAATCATCAAGACTAATCTAATAATTCCCCACAAAACTTCTATTAATTGTCGACCGAGACTCGGTTTTTTTAGCTTGGACATCAAACGTCCCAGATTAGGGTTTCCGAATTCGGGTTCGATTTGAAGCACTCCGTTTCTTCGAAATTCTATTCTAAATCATCAAGACTAATCATTCCCCACAAAAGTTTCGAAAAACGTCGACCGTGACTCTATTTTTTTAGCACGCACTTCAAACGACCCAAATAAGGGTTTCCGAGTTAGGTTTCGATTTGAAGCAATCTTTTACTGTTTTATGCACAACGTTTATTCGACATTTTATTCTAAATCATCAAGCCTTATCTTATAATTTCCCACAAAAGTTTCGAAAAACGTCGATCATGACTCGGTTTTTTTAGCACGTAGTTCAAACGTCCCAGATAAAGGTCTCCGAATTAGAGGTCGATTTCAAGCAATCTTTTACTCTTTTATGCTCTCAGTTTCTTCGAAATTCAATTCTAAACATCAAGCCTAATCTGATTAATCCCCACAACAGTTTCGAAAAACGTCGACCATGACTCGGTTTTTTTAGCACGTACTTCAAACGTCCCAAATTAGGGTTTCCGAATTAAGGTTCGATTTGAAGCACTCCGTTTCTTTGAAATTCTATTCTAAATCATCAAGACTAATCTTATCATTCCCCACAAAACTTTTATCAACTTCGACCGCGACTCGGTTTTTTTAGCATGGACATCAAACGTCCCAGATTAGGGTTTCCGAATTAGGGTTCGATTTGAAGCACTCCATTTCTTCGAAATTCTATTCTAAATCATCATGACTAATCATTGCCCACAAAATTTTCGAAAAACGTCGACCATGACTCAGTTTTCGAAGCACGAACATCAAACATCCCAGATTAGGGTTTCTGAATTAAGGGTCGATTTGAAGCAGTCTTTTACTGTTCTAATCATTCCCCATAAAAGTTTCAAAAAACGTCGACTGTGACTCTATTTTTTTAGCACGTACTTCAAACGACCCAAATAAGGGTTTCCGAGTTAGGGGTCGATTTGAAGCAATCTTTTACTCTTTTATGCACTCAGTTTCTTCGAAATTCTATTCTAAACATCAAGCCTAATCTAATCATTCCCCACAAGTTTCGTAAAACGTCGACCATGACTCAGTTTTTTTAGCACGTACTTCAAACGTCCAAAATTAGGGTTTCCGAATTAGGGTTCGATTTGAAGCACTCCGTTTCTTCGAAATTCTATTCTAAATCATCAAGACTAATCTAATAATTCCCCACAAAACTTCTATTAATTGTCGACCGAGACTCGGTTTTTTTAGCTTGGACATCAAACGTCCCAGATTAGGGTTTCCGAATTCGGGTTCGATTTGAAGCACTCCGTTTCTTCGAAATTCTATTCTAAATCATCAAGACTAATCATTCCCCACAAAAGTTTCGAAAAACGTCGACCGTGACTCTATTTTTTTAGCACGCACTTCAAACGACCCAAATAAGGGTTTCCGAGTTAGGTTTCGATTTGAAGCAATCTTTTACTGTTTTATGCACAACGTTTATTCGACATTTTATTCTAAATCATCAAGCCTTATCTTATAATTTCCCACAAAAGTTTCGAAAAACGTCGATCATGACTCGGTTTTTTTAGCACGTAGTTCAAACGTCCCAGATAAAGGTCTCCGAATTAGAGGTCGATTTCAAGCAATCTTTTACTCTTTTATGCTCTCAGTTTCTTCGAAATTCAATTCTAAACATCAAGCCTAATCTGATTAATCCCCACAACAGTTTCGAAAAACGTCGACCATGACTCGGTTTTTTTAGCACGTACTTCAAACGTCCCAAATTAGGGTTTCCGAATTAAGGTTCGATTTGAAGCACTCCGTTTCTTTGAAATTCTATTCTAAATCATCAAGACTAATCTTATCATTCCCCACAAAACTTTTATCAACTTCGACCGCGACTCGGTTTTTTTAGCATGGACATCAAACGTCCCAGATTAGGGTTTCCGAATTAGGGTTCGATTTGAAGCACTCCATTTCTTCGAAATTCTATTCTAAATCATCATGACTAATCATTGCCCACAAAATTTTCGAAAAACGTCGACCATGACTCAGTTTTCGAAGCACGAACATCAAACATCCCAGATTAGGGTTTCTGAATTAAGGGTCGATTTGAAGCAGTCTTTTACTGTTCTAATCATTCCCCATAAAAGTTTCAAAAAACGTCGACTGTGACTCTATTTTTTTAGCACGTACTTCAAACGACCCAAATAAGGGTTTCCGAGTTAGGGGTCGATTTGAAGCAATCTTTTACTCTTTTATGCACTCAGTTTCTTCGAAATTCTATTCTAAACATCAAGCCTAATCTAATCATTCCCCACAAGTTTCGTAAAACGTCGACCATGACTCAGTTTTTTTAGCACGTACTTCAAACGTCCAAAATTAGGGTTTCCGAATTAGGGTTCGATTTGAAGCACTCCGTTTCTTCGAAATTCTATTCTAAATCATCAAGACTAATCTAATAATTCCCCACAAAACTTCTATTAATTGTCGACCGAGACTCGGTTTTTTTAGCTTGGACATCAAACGTCCCAGATTAGGGTTTCCGAATTCGGGTTCGATTTGAAGCACTCCGTTTCTTCGAAATTCTATTCTAAATCATCAAGACTAATCATTCCCCACAAAAGTTTCGAAAAACGTCGACCGTGACTCTATTTTTTTAGCACGCACTTCAAACGACCCAAATAAGGGTTTCCGAGTTAGGTTTCGATTTGAAGCAATCTTTTACTGTTTTATGCACAACGTTTATTCGACATTTTATTCTAAATCATCAAGCCTTATCTTATAATTTCCCACAAAAGTTTCGAAAAACGTCGATCATGACTCGGTTTTTTTAGCACGTAGTTCAAACGTCCCAGATAAAGGTCTCCGAATTAGAGGTCGATTTCAAGCAATCTTTTACTCTTTTATGCTCTCAGTTTCTTCGAAATTCAATTCTAAACATCAAGCCTAATCTGATTAATCCCCACAACAGTTTCGAAAAACGTCGACCATGACTCGGTTTTTTTAGCACGTACTTCAAACGTCCCAAATTAGGGTTTCCGAATTAAGGTTCGATTTGAAGCACTCCGTTTCTTTGAAATTCTATTCTAAATCATCAAGACTAATCTTATCATTCCCCACAAAACTTTTATCAACTTCGACCGCGACTCGGTTTTTTTAGCATGGACATCAAACGTCCCAGATTAGGGTTTCCGAATTAGGGTTCGATTTGAAGCACTCCATTTCTTCGAAATTCTATTCTAAATCATCATGACTAATCATTGCCCACAAAATTTTCGAAAAACGTCGACCATGACTCAGTTTTCGAAGCACGAACATCAAACATCCCAGATTAGGGTTTCTGAATTAAGGGTCGATTTGAAGCAGTCTTTTACTGTTCTAATCATTCCCCATAAAAGTTTCAAAAAACGTCGACTGTGACTCTATTTTTTTAGCACGTACTTCAAACGACCCAAATAAGGGTTTCCGAGTTAGGGGTCGATTTGAAGCAATCTTTTACTCTTTTATGCACTCAGTTTCTTCGAAATTCTATTCTAAACATCAAGCCTAATCTAATCATTCCCCACAAGTTTCGTAAAACGTCGACCATGACTCAGTTTTTTTAGCACGTACTTCAAACGTCCAAAATTAGGGTTTCCGAATTAGGGTTCGATTTGAAGCACTCCGTTTCTTCGAAATTCTATTCTAAATCATCAAGACTAATCTAATAATTCCCCACAAAACTTCTATTAATTGTCGACCGAGACTCGGTTTTTTTAGCTTGGACATCAAACGTCCCAGATTAGGGTTTCCGAATTCGGGTTCGATTTGAAGCACTCCGTTTCTTCGAAATTCTATTCTAAATCATCAAGACTAATCATTCCCCACAAAAGTTTCGAAAAACGTCGACCGTGACTCTATTTTTTTAGCACGCACTTCAAACGACCCAAATAAGGGTTTCCGAGTTAGGTTTCGATTTGAAGCAATCTTTTACTGTTTTATGCACAACGTTTATTCGACATTTTATTCTAAATCATCAAGCCTTATCTTATAATTTCCCACAAAAGTTTCGAAAAACGTCGATCATGACTCGGTTTTTTTAGCACGTAGTTCAAACGTCCCAGATAAAGGTCTCCGAATTAGAGGTCGATTTCAAGCAATCTTTTACTCTTTTATGCTCTCAGTTTCTTCGAAATTCAATTCTAAACATCAAGCCTAATCTGATTAATCCCCACAACAGTTTCGAAAAACGTCGACCATGACTCGGTTTTTTTAGCACGTACTTCAAACGTCCCAAATTAGGGTTTCCGAATTAAGGTTCGATTTGAAGCACTCCGTTTCTTTGAAATTCTATTCTAAATCATCAAGACTAATCTTATCATTCCCCACAAAACTTTTATCAACTTCGACCGCGACTCGGTTTTTTTAGCATGGACATCAAACGTCCCAGATTAGGGTTTCCGAATTAGGGTTCGATTTGAAGCACTCCATTTCTTCGAAATTCTATTCTAAATCATCATGACTAATCATTGCCCACAAAATTTTCGAAAAACGTCGACCATGACTCAGTTTTCGAAGCACGAACATCAAACATCCCAGATTAGGGTTTCTGAATTAAGGGTCGATTTGAAGCAGTCTTTTACTGTTCTAATCATTCCCCATAAAAGTTTCAAAAAACGTCGACTGTGACTCTATTTTTTTAGCACGTACTTCAAACGACCCAAATAAGGGTTTCCGAGTTAGGGGTCGATTTGAAGCAATCTTTTACTCTTTTATGCACTCAGTTTCTTCGAAATTCTATTCTAAACATCAAGCCTAATCTAATCATTCCCCACAAGTTTCGTAAAACGTCGACCATGACTCAGTTTTTTTAGCACGTACTTCAAACGTCCAAAATTAGGGTTTCCGAATTAGGGTTCGATTTGAAGCACTCCGTTTCTTCGAAATTCTATTCTAAATCATCAAGACTAATCTAATAATTCCCCACAAAACTTCTATTAATTGTCGACCGAGACTCGGTTTTTTTAGCTTGGACATCAAACGTCCCAGATTAGGGTTTCCGAATTCGGGTTCGATTTGAAGCACTCCGTTTCTTCGAAATTCTATTCTAAATCATCAAGACTAATCATTCCCCACAAAAGTTTCGAAAAACGTCGACCGTGACTCTATTTTTTTAGCACGCACTTCAAACGACCCAAATAAGGGTTTCCGAGTTAGGTTTCGATTTGAAGCAATCTTTTACTGTTTTATGCACAACGTTTATTCGACATTTTATTCTAAATCATCAAGCCTTATCTTATAATTTCCCACAAAAGTTTCGAAAAACGTCGATCATGACTCGGTTTTTTTAGCACGTAGTTCAAACGTCCCAGATAAAGGTCTCCGAATTAGAGGTCGATTTCAAGCAATCTTTTACTCTTTTATGCTCTCAGTTTCTTCGAAATTCAATTCTAAACATCAAGCCTAATCTGATTAATCCCCACAACAGTTTCGAAAAACGTCGACCATGACTCGGTTTTTTTAGCACGTACTTCAAACGTCCCAAATTAGGGTTTCCGAATTAAGGTTCGATTTGAAGCACTCCGTTTCTTTGAAATTCTATTCTAAATCATCAAGACTAATCTTATCATTCCCCACAAAACTTTTATCAACTTCGACCGCGACTCGGTTTTTTTAGCATGGACATCAAACGTCCCAGATTAGGGTTTCCGAATTAGGGTTCGATTTGAAGCACTCCATTTCTTCGAAATTCTATTCTAAATCATCATGACTAATCATTGCCCACAAAATTTTCGAAAAACGTCGACCATGACTCAGTTTTCGAAGCACGAACATCAAACATCCCAGATTAGGGTTTCTGAATTAAGGGTCGATTTGAAGCAGTCTTTTACTGTTCTAATCATTCCCCATAAAAGTTTCAAAAAACGTCGACTGTGACTCTATTTTTTTAGCACGTACTTCAAACGACCCAAATAAGGGTTTCCGAGTTAGGGGTCGATTTGAAGCAATCTTTTACTCTTTTATGCACTCAGTTTCTTCGAAATTCTATTCTAAACATCAAGCCTAATCTAATCATTCCCCACAAGTTTCGTAAAACGTCGACCATGACTCAGTTTTTTTAGCACGTACTTCAAACGTCCAAAATTAGGGTTTCCGAATTAGGGTTCGATTTGAAGCACTCCGTTTCTTCGAAATTCTATTCTAAATCATCAAGACTAATCTAATAATTCCCCACAAAACTTCTATTAATTGTCGACCGAGACTCGGTTTTTTTAGCTTGGACATCAAACGTCCCAGATTAGGGTTTCCGAATTCGGGTTCGATTTGAAGCACTCCGTTTCTTCGAAATTCTATTCTAAATCATCAAGACTAATCATTCCCCACAAAAGTTTCGAAAAACGTCGACCGTGACTCTATTTTTTTAGCACGCACTTCAAACGACCCAAATAAGGGTTTCCGAGTTAGGTTTCGATTTGAAGCAATCTTTTACTGTTTTATGCACAACGTTTATTCGACATTTTATTCTAAATCATCAAGCCTTATCTTATAATTTCCCACAAAAGTTTCAAAAAACGTCGATCATGACTCGGTTTTTTTAGCACGTAGTTCAAACGTCCCAGATAAAGGTCTCCGAATTAGAGGTCGATTTCA
>NW_028258047.1:32500-34640 GCF_057944985.1 Cucurbita pepo subsp. pepo | reverse complement strand
GTTAGAAGGCCACATTCCATGCTCAACAAGTCTCATGTCGCACGCCCAAAGTCATTTGACACCGCCTCAGAAAGCATGTTCCGCCACCACGCAGCCTTCAAAACATAGGGCTAGCCCAAGGAAGGGAGGCATACCACAACAACGTCCCACACTCAACGAGGTTCATGCCGCACGCCCGAAGGCACCCGGCTCCACCCCACCTTGCATGTTTCATCATCGTACCAGCAGCCATCCACAGTCCTCACACCAGAGATTCCCAGTTAGAAGGCAACATCGCAACATTCCGTGCTCAACGAGGCTCATGTCGCACGCCCAAAGGCACCCGATTCCGACCAGCCGAACATGTTCTGGCACCACACGCCTTCAAAACATAGGGCTGGCCCAAGGCTGGCCAAGCATCACCACAACGTCACACACTCAACGAGGTTCATGTCGCACGCCCGAAGGCACCCGACTCCACCCCACCTTGCATGTTTCATCATCGTACCAGCCATCAACCATCCTCAAGCCAGCCCAAGTTACAAGGCAACATCGCAACATTCCATTCTCAACAAGGCTCATGTCGCACGCCCAAAGGCGCACCCAACACGGCCTCACCGCGCAAGTTTCGCCACCGCACCGCCACCGTCAACCACCCTCGTCCGCCGACCACCACCCCAACGCCCCAAGCATATGCCCATGTGCGGCGCATAGTGCTTGGGGCGTGGGGGTGGCGGAAGATATAGGGGTACCCCCGTGCCCAGCCCATGCAGACTAGTCACCCCCCTATATAGTACATTTTGAGGCATTTTTGGTCTGCCAGGCCTAGATACGATTTTTCTGAGCGGTCATACGGTCAAATATCTCAAGTTTTAGAATGTTTTTTTCCATGAACTCAATTGATTCATGAATTGGACATTCTAATGGATCTAGAAATCAAGTTTCATAATTTTTCAACCAACCAATTTTTTTTAATGAATTTTTAAATATTAAATAATAAGAAATTAGAAAAAATAGCTAGAGTGGTCAAAAAAATCTGAAATTTTGTGGTAATCATTCTTTCATGTTGCTTAGCTCCCAGAAAAAAATTTACAACAAACTGACCACTCCACATGTACTTTCACAATTAATGGGTGATGGATGGGGCGCAGGCACGGGCGCGCGCGCAGCAGAGCGCGGGCGGGGCGGGACGGGGCGCGCGCTCGCGGGAGCACGCTGGCGGGGCGGGGCGGGGGGCGCGCGCTCGCGGGAGCACGCTGGCGGGGCGGGGCGGGGGGCGCGCGCTCGCGGGAGCACGCTGGCGGGGCGGGGCGGGGGGCGCGCGCTCGCGGGAGCACGCTGGCGGGGCGGGGCGGGGGGCGCGCGCGCGCGGGGCGAACGCTGGCGGGGCGGGGCGGGGGCGCGCGCGCGCGGGAGCACGCGGGCGGGGCGGGACGGGGCGCGCGCGCGCGCGCTGGAGCATGAGGGCGTGGCGGGGCGGGCGAGCGCACGGGGGCAAGCGGGCGGGGCGCACGCGGGTGGGGCGGGGTGGGGCTGGCGAGCGCACGGGAACGTTCCGACACTGCCCCACCGTGCGCGTTCCGCCACCGCACCCCCGCCGTCAACCGCCCTCGGCCTCCGACCACCACCCCGACGCCCCAAGCATATGCCCCTGTGCGGCGCATAGTGCTTGGGGCGTGGGGGTGGCGGAAGATATAGGGGGTACCCCCGTGCCCAGCCCATGCAGACTAGTCACCCCCCTATATAGTACATTTTGAGGCATTTTTGGTCTGCCAGGCCTAGATACGATTTTTCTGAGCGGTCATACGGTCAAATATCTCAAGTTTTAGAATGTTTTTTTCCATGAACTCAATTGATTCATGAATTGGACATTCCAATGGATCTAGAAATCAAGTTTCATAATTTTTCGACCAACCAATTTTTTTTAATGAATTTTTAAATATTAAATAATAAGAAATTAGAAAAAATAGCTAGAGTGGTCAAAAAAATCTGAAATTTTGTGGGAATCATTCTTTCATGTTGCTTAGTTCCCAAAAAAAATATTACAACAAACCGACCACTCCACATGTACTTTCACAATTAATGGGTGATGGTTGTAAAAACGCGGTCATGGTTGGTGTCTTAGTGTAATGTACTTGCTCTAGTATCAAAACTCTTCATT
>NW_028258045.1:10000-12500 GCF_057944985.1 Cucurbita pepo subsp. pepo | reverse complement strand
CCCGATTCCAACCAGCCAAACATGTTCTGGCACCACCCGCCTTCAAAACATAGGGCTGGCCCAAGGCTGGCGAGGCATCACCACAACGTCACACACTCAACGAGGTTCATGCCGCACGCCCGAAGGCACCCGGCTCCACCCCACCTTGCATGTTTCATCATCGTACCAACCATCAACCATCCTCAAGCCAGCCCAAGTTAGAAGGCAACATCGCAACATTTCATTCTCAACAAGGCTCATGTCACATGCCCAAAGGCGCACCCGACACTGCCTGACCGTGCAAGTTTCGCCACCGCACCGCCGCCGTCAACCGCCCTCGTCCGCCGACCACCACTCCCACGCCCCAAGCATATGCCCATGTGCGGCGCATAGTGCTTGGGGCGTGTGGGTGGTGGAAGATATAGGGGTACCCCCGTGCCCAGCCCATGCAGACTAGTCACCCCCCTATATAGTACATTTTGAGGCATTTTTGGTCTGCCAGGCCTAGATACGATTTTTCTGAGCCGTCATACGGTCAAATATCTCAAGTTTTAGAGTGTTTTTTTCCATGAACTCGATTGATTCATGGATTGGACATTGTAATGGATCTAGAAATCAAGTTTCATAATTTTTCAACCAACCAATTTTTTTTAATGAATTTTTAAAAATTAAATAATAAGAAATTAAAAAAAATAGCTAGATTTGTCAAAAAAATCTGAATTTTTTTGGGAATCATTCTTTCATGTTTCTTAGCTCCCAGAAAAAAAATTACAACAAACCGACCACTCCACAAGTACTTTCACAATTAATGGGTGATGGATGGGGCGCGGGCGTGCACGCAGCAGCACGCGGGGCGGGGCGGGGCGCGCGCGCGCAGAAGAACGCGGGCGGGGCGGGGCGCGCGCGCGCGCGGGAGACGCTGGCGGGGCGGGGCGCGCGCGCGCAGAAGCACGCGGGCGGGGCGGGACGGGGCGCGCGCGCGCGGGAGAACGAGGGCTGGGCGGGGCGGGGCGCGCGCGCGCAGAAGCACGCGGGCGGGGGGGGACGGGGCGCGCGCGCGCGGGAGAACGAGGGCTGGGCGGGGCGGGGCGCGCGCGCGCAGAAGCACGCGGGCGGGGCGGGACGGGGCGCGCGCGCGCGGGAGAACGAGGGCTGGGCGGGGCGGGGCGCGCGCGCGCAGAAGCACGCGGGCGGGGCGGGACGGGGCGCGCGCGCGGGAGAACGAGGGCTGTGCGGGGCGTGGGGCGCGCACGCGCGCGCGCGCTGGCGGGGCAGGGCGGGGGTGGGGCAGGGCGGGGCGCACGCGGGTGGGGCATGGCGGGGCGGGCGAGCGCGAGGGAACGTTCCGACACTGCCCCACCGTGCGCGTTCCGCCACCGCACCACCGTCGTCAAACGCCCTCGACCTCCGACCACCACCCGTACGGCCCAAGCATATGCCCATGTGCGGCGCATAGTGCTTGGGGCGTGGGGGTGGCGGAAGATATAGGGGGTACCCCCGTGCCCAGCCCATGCAGACTAGTCACCCCCCTATATAGTACATTTTGAGGCATTTTTGGTCTGCCAGGCCTAGATACGATTTTTCTGAACGGTCATACGGTCAAATATCTCAAGTTTTATAATATTTTTTTCCATGAACTCGATTGATTCATGGATTGGACATTGTAATGGATCTAGAAATCAAGTTTCATAGTTTTTCAACCAACCAATTTTTTTTTAATGAATTTTTAAATATTAAATAATAAGAAATTAGAAAAAATAGTTAGAGTTGTAAAAAAAATCTGAAATTTTGTGGGAATCATTCTTTCTTTCATGTTGCTTAGCTCCCAGAAAAAAAATTACAACAAACCAACCACTCCACATGTACTTTCACAATTAATGGATGATGATTGTAAAAACAAGGTCCTGGTGGGTGTCTTAGTGTAATGTACTTGCTCTAGTATCAAAACTCTTCATTTTATTGTTTTAGACAACCAAAAGAAAAAAAAAATAGTTAAATTTTTACGGGTGTCACTCTTTTCTTAGTTCCCCCAAAAAAAAAAAAAGTCACAACAATACAAGCATTAAAAATGAACATTCACTTTTCACGGGTATTGGGTTTGATGATATTTTTATAGTCCAAGGTTTTATACACGTTCTTACTTTCCACGGATGTTAGGTGTGATGAATTGTTGTAGGGGCTAACCTTCAAGGCTTTATACGTGTACTCACGCTTCATAGGTATTGGGTGTGATGTTTTCTTTATGGAGGTAACATCCAACACTTTTGATATGCTGTTGGTAGAACATTTATCACACATAGCATAGGATGGGGCTTGGCGTGCGCGAGGTGAGTGGGGGCGCGGGGGTGTGCAGGGAGAGCGCGCGGGGGCGTGCGGGGGGTGTGCGGGGGGAGTGCGCGGGGGTGTGTGGGGGGAGCGCGCGCGGGGGGCGTGTAGGGTGTGCGAGGGTGGGCGGGGGGTGTGCGGGGGGAGTGCGCGGGGGGCGTGCAGGGTGTGCGAGGGTGGGCGGGTGGAGTGCGCG
>NW_028258045.1:0-2500 GCF_057944985.1 Cucurbita pepo subsp. pepo | reverse complement strand
GTTAGAAGGCTACATTCCATGCTCAACGAGTCTCATGTCGCACGCCCAAAGTCATTTGACACCACCCCACCAAGCATGTTCTGCCCACCACGCAACCTTCAAAACATAGGGCTGGCCCAAGGAAGGGAGGCATACCACAACAACGTCCCACACTCAACGAGGTTCATGCCGCACGCCCGAAGGCACCCGGCTCCACCCCACCTTGCATGTTTCATCATCGTACCAGCAGCCATCCACAGTCCTCACACCAGAGAATCCCAGTTAGAAGGCAACATCGTAACATTCCGTGCTCAACAAGGCTCATGTCGCACACCCAAAGGCACCCGATTCCAACCAGCCAAACATGTTCTGGCACCACCCGCCTTCAAAACATAGGGCTGGCCCAAGGCTGGCGAGGCATCACCACAACGTCACACACTCAACGAGGTTCATGCCGCACGCCCGAAGGCACCCGGCTCCACCCCACCTTGCATGTTTCATCATCGTACCAACCATCAACCATCCTCAAGCCAGCCCAAGTTAGAAGGCAACATCGCAACATTTCATTCTCAACAAGGCTCATGTCACATGCCCAAAGGCGCACCCGACACTGCCTGACCGTGCAAGTTTCGCCACCGCACCGCCGCCGTCAACCGCCCTCGTCCGCCGACCACCACTCCCACGCCCCAAGCATATGCCCATGTGCGGCGCATAGTGCTTGGGGCGTGTGGGTGGTGGAAGATATAGGGGTACCCCCGTGCCCAGCCCATGCAGACTAGTCACCCCCCTATATAGTACATTTTGAGGCATTTTTGGTCTGCCAGGCCTAGATACGATTTTTCTGAGCCGTCATACGGTCAAATATCTCAAGTTTTAGAGTGTTTTTTTCCATGAACTCGATTGATTCATGGATTGGACATTGTAATGGATCTAGAAATCAAGTTTCATAATTTTTCAACCAACCAATTTTTTTTAATGAATTTTTAAAAATTAAATAATAAGAAATTAAAAAAAATAGCTAGATTTGTCAAAAAAATCTGAATTTTTTTGGGAATCATTCTTTCATGTTTCTTAGCTCCCAGAAAAAAAATTACAACAAACCGACCACTCCACAAGTACTTTCACAATTAATGGGTGATGGATGGGGCGCGGGCGTGCACGCAGCAGCACGCGGGGCGGGGCGGGGCGCGCGCGCGCAGAAGAACGCGGGCGGGGCGGGGCGCGCGCGCGCGCGGGAGACGCTGGCGGGGCGGGGCGCGCGCGCGCAGAAGCACGCGGGCGGGGCGGGACGGGGCGCGCGCGCGCGGGAGAACGAGGGCTGGGCGGGGCGGGGCGCGCGCGCGCAGAAGCACGCGGGCGGGGGGGGACGGGGCGCGCGCGCGCGGGAGAACGAGGGCTGGGCGGGGCGGGGCGCGCGCGCGCAGAAGCACGCGGGCGGGGCGGGACGGGGCGCGCGCGCGCGGGAGAACGAGGGCTGGGCGGGGCGGGGCGCGCGCGCGCAGAAGCACGCGGGCGGGGCGGGACGGGGCGCGCGCGCGGGAGAACGAGGGCTGTGCGGGGCGTGGGGCGCGCACGCGCGCGCGCGCTGGCGGGGCAGGGCGGGGGTGGGGCAGGGCGGGGCGCACGCGGGTGGGGCATGGCGGGGCGGGCGAGCGCGAGGGAACGTTCCGACACTGCCCCACCGTGCGCGTTCCGCCACCGCACCACCGTCGTCAAACGCCCTCGACCTCCGACCACCACCCGTACGGCCCAAGCATATGCCCATGTGCGGCGCATAGTGCTTGGGGCGTGGGGGTGGCGGAAGATATAGGGGGTACCCCCGTGCCCAGCCCATGCAGACTAGTCACCCCCCTATATAGTACATTTTGAGGCATTTTTGGTCTGCCAGGCCTAGATACGATTTTTCTGAACGGTCATACGGTCAAATATCTCAAGTTTTATAATATTTTTTTCCATGAACTCGATTGATTCATGGATTGGACATTGTAATGGATCTAGAAATCAAGTTTCATAGTTTTTCAACCAACCAATTTTTTTTTAATGAATTTTTAAATATTAAATAATAAGAAATTAGAAAAAATAGTTAGAGTTGTAAAAAAAATCTGAAATTTTGTGGGAATCATTCTTTCTTTCATGTTGCTTAGCTCCCAGAAAAAAAATTACAACAAACCAACCACTCCACATGTACTTTCACAATTAATGGATGATGATTGTAAAAACAAGGTCCTGGTGGGTGTCTTAGTGTAATGTACTTGCTCTAGTATCAAAACTCTTCATTTTATTGTTTTAGACAACCAAAAGAAAAAAAAAATAGTTAAATTTTTACGGGTGTCACTCTTTTCTTAGTTCCCCCAAAAAAAAAAAAAGTCACAACAATACAAGCATTAAAAATGAACATTCACTTTTCACGGGTATTGGGTTTGATGATATTTTTATAGTCCAAGGTTTTATACACGTTCTTACTTTCCACGGATGTTAGGTGTGATGAATTGTTGTAGGGGCTAACCTTCAAGGCTTTATA
>NW_028258044.1:25000-27500 GCF_057944985.1 Cucurbita pepo subsp. pepo | reverse complement strand
ACCTTGGACTATAAAAATATCATCAAACCCAATACCCGTGAAAAGTGAATGTTCATTTTTAATGCTTGTATTGTTGTGACTTTTTTTTTTTTTGGGGGAACTAAGAAAAGAGTGACACCCGTAAAAATTTAACTATTTTTTTTTTCTTTTGGTTGTCTAAAACAATAAAATGAAGAGTTTTGATACTAGAGCAAGTACATTACACTAAGACACCCACCAGGACCTTGTTTTTACAATCATCATCCATTAATTGTGAAAGTACATGTGGAGTGGTTGGTTTGTTGTAATTTTTTTTCTGGGAGCTAAGCAACATGAAAGAAAGAATGATTCCCACAAAATTTCAGATTTTTTTTACAACTCTAACTATTTTTTCTAATTTCTTATTATTTAATATTTAAAAATTCATTAAAAAAAAATTGGTTGGTTGAAAAACTATGAAACTTGATTTCTAGATCCATTACAATGTCCAATCCATGAATCAATCGAGTTCATGGAAAAAAATATTATAAAACTTGAGATATTTGACCGTATGACCGTTCAGAAAAATCGTATCTAGGCCTGGCAGACCAAAAATGCCTCAAAATGTACTATATAGGGGGGTGACTAGTCTGCATGGGCTGGGCACGGGGGTACCCCCTATATCTTCCGCCACCCCCACGCCCCAAGCACTATGCGCCGCACATGGGCATATGCTTGGGCCGTACGGGTGGTGGTCGGAGGTCGAGGGCGTTTGACGACGGTGGTGCGGTGGCGGAACGCGCACGGTGGGGCAGTGTCGGAACGTTCCCTCGCGCTCGCCCGCCCCGCCATGCCCCACCCGCGTGCGCCCCGCCCTGCCCCACCCCCGCCCTGCCCCGCCAGCGCGCGCGCGCGTGCGCGCCCCACGCCCCGCACAGCCCTCGTTCTCCCGCGCGCGCGCCCCGTCCCGCCCCGCCCGCGTGCTTCTGCGCGCGCGCGCCCCGCCCCGCCCAGCCCTCGTTCTCCCGCGCGCGCGCGCCCCGTCCCGCCCCGCCCGCGTGCTTCTGCGCGCGCGCGCCCCGCCCCGCCCAGCCCTCGTTCTCCCGCGCGCGCGCGCCCCGTCCCCCCCCGCCCGCGTGCTTCTGCGCGCGCGCGCCCCGCCCCGCCCAGCCCTCGTTCTCCCGCGCGCGCGCGCCCCGTCCCGCCCCGCCCGCGTGCTTCTGCGCGCGCGCGCCCCGCCCCGCCAGCGTCTCCCGCGCGCGCGCGCCCCGCCCCGCCCGCGTTCTTCTGCGCGCGCGCGCCCCGCCCCGCCCCGCGTGCTGCTGCGTGCACGCCCGCGCCCCATCCATCACCCATTAATTGTGAAAGTACTTGTGGAGTGGTCGGTTTGTTGTAATTTTTTTTCTGGGAGCTAAGAAACATGAAAGAATGATTCCCAAAAAAATTCAGATTTTTTTGACAAATCTAGCTATTTTTTTTAATTTCTTATTATTTAATTTTTAAAAATTCATTAAAAAAAATTGGTTGGTTGAAAAATTATGAAACTTGATTTCTAGATCCATTACAATGTCCAATCCATGAATCAATCGAGTTCATGGAAAAAAACACTCTAAAACTTGAGATATTTGACCGTATGACGGCTCAGAAAAATCGTATCTAGGCCTGGCAGACCAAAAATGCCTCAAAATGTACTATATAGGGGGGTGACTAGTCTGCATGGGCTGGGCACGGGGGTACCCCTATATCTTCCACCACCCACACGCCCCAAGCACTATGCGCCGCACATGGGCATATGCTTGGGGCGTGGGAGTGGTGGTCGGCGGACGAGGGCGGTTGACGGCGGCGGTGCGGTGGCGAAACTTGCACGGTCAGGCAGTGTCGGGTGCGCCTTTGGGCATGTGACATGAGCCTTGTTGAGAATGAAATGTTGCGATGTTGCCTTCTAACTTGGGCTGGCTTGAGGATGGTTGATGGTTGGTACGATGATGAAACATGCAAGGTGGGGTGGAGCCGGGTGCCTTTGGGCGTGCGGCATGAACCTCGTTGAGTGTGTGACGTTGTGGTGATGCCTCGCCAGCCTTGGGCCAGCCCTATGTTTTGAAGGCGGGTGGTGCCAGAACATGTTTGGCTGGTTGGAATCGGGTGCCTTTGGGTGTGCGACATGAGCCTTGTTGAGCACGGAATGTTACGATGTTGCCTTCTAACTGGGATTCTCTGGTGTGAGGACTGTGGATGGCTGCTGGTACGATGATGAAACATGCAAGGTGGGGTGGAGCCGGGTGCCTTCGGGCGTGCGGCATGAACCTCGTTGAGTGTGGGACGTTGTTGTGGTATGCCTCCCTTCCTTGGGCCAGCCCTATGTTTTGAAGGTTGCGTGGTGGGCAGAACATGCTTGGTGGGGTGGTGTCAAATGACTTTGGGCGTGCGACATGAGACTCGTTGAGCATGGAATGTAGCCTTCTAACTTTGGCTGGCTTGAGGATGGTTGATGGCTGGTACGACGACAAAACATGCAAGGTGGGGTGGAGTTGGGTGCCTTTGG
>NW_028258044.1:15000-17500 GCF_057944985.1 Cucurbita pepo subsp. pepo | reverse complement strand
CACCCCCCGCACGCCCCCGCGCGCTCTCCCTGCACACCCCCGCGCCCCCACTCACCTCGCGCACGCCAAGCCCCATCCTATGCTATGTGTGATAAATGTTCTACCAACAGCATATCAAAAGTGTTGGATGTTACCTCCATAAAGAAAACATCACACCCAATACCTATGAAGCGTGAGTACACGTATAAAGCCTTGAAGGTTAGCCCCTACAACAATTCATCACACCTAACATCCGTGGAAAGTAAGAACGTGTATAAAACCTTGGACTATAAAAATATCATCAAACCCAATACCCGTGAAAAGTGAATGTTCATTTTTAATGCTTGTATTGTTGTGACTTTTTTTTTTTTTGGGGGAACTAAGAAAAGAGTGACACCCGTAAAAATTTAACTATTTTTTTTTTCTTTTGGTTGTCTAAAACAATAAAATGAAGAGTTTTGATACTAGAGCAAGTACATTACACTAAGACACCCACCAGGACCTTGTTTTTACAATCATCATCCATTAATTGTGAAAGTACATGTGGAGTGGTTGGTTTGTTGTAATTTTTTTTCTGGGAGCTAAGCAACATGAAAGAAAGAATGATTCCCACAAAATTTCAGATTTTTTTTACAACTCTAACTATTTTTTCTAATTTCTTATTATTTAATATTTAAAAATTCATTAAAAAAAAATTGGTTGGTTGAAAAACTATGAAACTTGATTTCTAGATCCATTACAATGTCCAATCCATGAATCAATCGAGTTCATGGAAAAAAATATTATAAAACTTGAGATATTTGACCGTATGACCGTTCAGAAAAATCGTATCTAGGCCTGGCAGACCAAAAATGCCTCAAAATGTACTATATAGGGGGGTGACTAGTCTGCATGGGCTGGGCACGGGGGTACCCCCTATATCTTCCGCCACCCCCACGCCCCAAGCACTATGCGCCGCACATGGGCATATGCTTGGGCCGTACGGGTGGTGGTCGGAGGTCGAGGGCGTTTGACGACGGTGGTGCGGTGGCGGAACGCGCACGGTGGGGCAGTGTCGGAACGTTCCCTCGCGCTCGCCCGCCCCGCCATGCCCCACCCGCGTGCGCCCCGCCCTGCCCCACCCCCGCCCTGCCCCGCCAGCGCGCGCGCGCGTGCGCGCCCCACGCCCCGCACAGCCCTCGTTCTCCCGCGCGCGCGCCCCGTCCCGCCCCGCCCGCGTGCTTCTGCGCGCGCGCGCCCCGCCCCGCCCAGCCCTCGTTCTCCCGCGCGCGCGCGCCCCGTCCCGCCCCGCCCGCGTGCTTCTGCGCGCGCGCGCCCCGCCCCGCCCAGCCCTCGTTCTCCCGCGCGCGCGCGCCCCGTCCCCCCCCGCCCGCGTGCTTCTGCGCGCGCGCGCCCCGCCCCGCCCAGCCCTCGTTCTCCCGCGCGCGCGCGCCCCGTCCCGCCCCGCCCGCGTGCTTCTGCGCGCGCGCGCCCCGCCCCGCCAGCGTCTCCCGCGCGCGCGCGCCCCGCCCCGCCCGCGTTCTTCTGCGCGCGCGCGCCCCGCCCCGCCCCGCGTGCTGCTGCGTGCACGCCCGCGCCCCATCCATCACCCATTAATTGTGAAAGTACTTGTGGAGTGGTCGGTTTGTTGTAATTTTTTTTCTGGGAGCTAAGAAACATGAAAGAATGATTCCCAAAAAAATTCAGATTTTTTTGACAAATCTAGCTATTTTTTTTAATTTCTTATTATTTAATTTTTAAAAATTCATTAAAAAAAATTGGTTGGTTGAAAAATTATGAAACTTGATTTCTAGATCCATTACAATGTCCAATCCATGAATCAATCGAGTTCATGGAAAAAAACACTCTAAAACTTGAGATATTTGACCGTATGACGGCTCAGAAAAATCGTATCTAGGCCTGGCAGACCAAAAATGCCTCAAAATGTACTATATAGGGGGGTGACTAGTCTGCATGGGCTGGGCACGGGGGTACCCCTATATCTTCCACCACCCACACGCCCCAAGCACTATGCGCCGCACATGGGCATATGCTTGGGGCGTGGGAGTGGTGGTCGGCGGACGAGGGCGGTTGACGGCGGCGGTGCGGTGGCGAAACTTGCACGGTCAGGCAGTGTCGGGTGCGCCTTTGGGCATGTGACATGAGCCTTGTTGAGAATGAAATGTTGCGATGTTGCCTTCTAACTTGGGCTGGCTTGAGGATGGTTGATGGTTGGTACGATGATGAAACATGCAAGGTGGGGTGGAGCCGGGTGCCTTCGGGCGTGCGGCATGAACCTCGTTGAGTGTGTGACGTTGTGGTGATGCCTCGCCAGCCTTGGGCCAGCCCTATGTTTTGAAGGCGGGTGGTGCCAGAACATGTTTGGCTGGTTGGAATCGGGTGCCTTTGGGTGTGCGACATGAGCCTTGTTGAGCACGGAATGTTACGATGTTGCCTTCTAACTGGGATTCTCTGGTGTGAGGACTGTGGATGGCTGCTGGTACGATGATGAAACATGCAAGGTGGGGTGGAGCCGGGTGCC